>NW_020447496.1:0-88830 GCF_003343035.1 Apteryx rowi | reverse complement strand
AAGAGGATGGGACCAGACTCTTTTCAGTGGTGCCGAACGACAGGACACGAGGCAACGGGCACAAACTGAAACACAGACAATTCCATCTGAACATGAGGAAAAACTTCTTCACTGTGAGGGTGACAGAGCACTGGCACAGGTTGCCCAGAGAGGTTGTGGAGTCTCCTTCTCTGGAGATATTCAAAACCCGCCTGGACGTGATCCTTTGCAATGTGCTCTAGGTGACCCTGCTTGAGTAGGGGGTTTGGACTAGATGATCTGTAGAGGTCCCTTCCAACCTCAACCATTCTGTGATTCTGTGAAATTTACATTTGAATTGTAGCATTCATTTGTGTTAAAGTGTCCTCATTGCAGATTATATTCCTAACAGTGCTTTCTAGTCACACCATGGACATTACACATCTGTCTGCCCACTATAAGCCTTTTTTTGTTGTTGTTTACTTCACTAATATTTGAAATCCAATCCAAGGCATCTTGCTTATTAAACTGGAGAGGCTTGCTTTCATACAATCAGAACTAATCGTCTGAGACAATTTACATCCATCAGCGCAGTATTTTATGGCTTTCAGACTCAGTGCAAAATGAATAAATAAGAGAGTTGAAATCATTATTCTCTTTTATTACTAGAGATGTGCTGGCTAATCTGAAAATAATTTGAATGCTAGAGGCCCATCAAACACTTGACATCTGTCAAGCTCTAGGTTCAGCTGCTAGTTCGCAATCTGTGCCATTTAGTAGCCTCCTCTCTTTCTATCCTGAACATATCCCAGACAAAAAAGTTGAAGCTAGTCATTTGGCATGAGTATTATTTTCTTTACTTGAAGAACTATTTGGAAAGAGTTATGATTTTACTTTTTGGTTAAGCTTAGTATTGACTTTATTTTCATGCTGTTGGAGGATGATACTCTGGTAAATTTTTATGAGTAATCTAAGACATCATTGCTACGTTAGCATCATTATCAGATAGAAATCAGAGAAAAAGGACCATCTGTCAATTACCACTGTTTATTTCCCTTATCTTCACACAGGTTGTAGCTGCTTTACACAGAGCTAAAGAACTGTGCAAGCAAAATGGAAAACAATAGGTGGAAATTTGAGAAAAAATTTGGGATACAGGTCTAGGAGGAAAATCATAAAAATCAGTGGGAGAAAGAGAGACTTAACAACAGAGCAAACAAAACATTTGAGGGATGTGGGGAAAATAAGGGTGGAAAATAATCTGGCAAGAGAGAAAAGGAAAGCAGAGAGAGACACTGTTTATAAGTATAAATTTGGAAATACTTGGTGAAAATTGGGAAGAAAAAAATAACAGAAGACCTGGAAAAAGGGAACTATAATTGGGAATGTAGAAGTAAACATGTTAAGAAAATGATGTAACTGGGAGTGAGACATCATATAAAGGGAAATGGAAGAGGATTAGCTGCAAATCCATTCCAAAGATTCAGAAAAGTTCAGGTAGGGAGAAGATTTTTATCTATTGCATGAAAACATCTTCTGATCTTCCATTCAAAAGAAGATGAACTTGACATTATACTCAAGGAAATCTTTAAAGAAACATAACTGCAGATGTTAAGCCATTTTTGTAACATTTAGTCGGTATCAAAAATTCTGTGGCAGATGTGTGTGTGCTATGTTCTATTCCTATTTCTTCACCCATTCCTCCAGGAGGAATATAAGTCTCTGTACTGCAAAATATCCCGACAGAAATTACCACCTGCAAATCCAACACTTTGACATGGAGTCGGGCTATGGCTGCAGGGTTCTGAAAAGTAGCAGGCTATTAGGAATAACCTGGCTTCAGAGAAAGCTTCCTTCCAGGGCCACAAAAACTACGGGTTTTCTTCTGTCTAATACAAGACAACTTATAAAAAATCTTGAGATTTCATACCAAGATGCTTGATATTCAGATCCAGCTTTAGAGAGTATGTAAATACAAATCATTTATATACTCTTTTACCTGAAGAGTATCTGGGTCTCAGTATCATTTAACAAGGAGACCTTAGCTTCTCATTATGTTCCCATAAGACACATTAAGCAGCAGGTCCCAATATATCTTTTTAATACTGCTAACTATTCTGTTTCATTTAATCATGCACCCTTCTATTCCATTCCCATCTAAAATAAACTATCTCATTCTTTTCATTCATGATATGAATTTATTTCCACAGCTTTAGTTATTCTTACTGCCCTTCTCTGAATTATCTTCTTCTATCTCTTTTTTAATGAGGACTGAACACAGTATTTTGGATGCAGAGCTACCGCTGACATATATCCTATATTATTTATTGCTATCAAATATTCCTACTTAAGTAATCAAATTAATAACTCAGAGAATCAGTGATGCAAATGTCCATAAGGTATTTTCATTCTCATGGGTGATGAAAGTGCCTTCCACAGGTTTATTCACCTTAGAAAGCTTTTTCATAAATGTCTGCAGGGCCAAACAAATGTTATTGTCAGTCATCAACTTTGAATCACAGGTTATTTTTGCCAGATTTAATACCATATGCAGCTTTTAAATCTAGTAAAATTTTACTGATGTTTATTACTCATAAAAATTACAAAATTCAATGAGATAGAGAAAAATGTGAAATATCTGAATTTTCCTCAGGAATACACAAACTTACTCTTATAAAATGAAAAACTGAATGAAGTTGAACTTGAAAGCTCTTTTTCTGTTTAATCTTTTAACAACTAAACTTGACTTTGCTTTGTAATACTTTGGAAAGTATACTTTGATTGCATTCTCCCCCCAAGAACTGGAGAATGCTTTATGGTGTACTGACTATGTTGTAGTATGGAAAGTATTGAAAATTACACTACCTTATTCTTAAGAGACTGTAATTGGATTCATCTGAATCAGCATGTGCATTTCCAAGTACCAAGCTTGATATCTAACAACTTTATTGCAGGTTCGAGTTTAATTGTTGGTGTCATCATTATCAGTAATAATGTATTAACATCTACAGAACCTAATATACACAAGTATTTTGTGCTTGCTCTATACATGGGAAAAGTCCAAGAAAGTTTCCTGGTCATGGTCCACAACTGTTGGCTGTAGAGCTTGACCATCTAACACTCTCCCAGGCAATTCCACTACACACTGCAGGTTCATTTCCAGTCAGTAGACTGTATGATGCTGCTGTCTTCTGGAGGGGAAGAGAAGGTGAGAGTAGGATTGCACTACATGTCATCCAGCTGGCTTCAGTACCAGAGGACTGTCCCAGGCATATTTAATTTACTAGTATAGATGTAGCTTGTGTACCAGTGTTATAGTGCATAAAGCAATAAATAATTGTTGTCTTAAAGAGACTGTTGTGAAAAGGGAAGGAAGCAGTAATATCTCTTTATAACTAATCAGGACCTGAGAGATGAGTGACTGACATATTTTGAAAACCAATTAGATTCTACAAAACAAATGGCCTCATTTTTTTACTGAGCTAAGGTTACTAAGGGTGTATGCAGAGTGTATGGCCCTTTTCAAAGCTTAACAGTAAACATCACAAGACAGGAATGAAAAGAAAAAAACCCCTGGGTTTTAGATACTCTTGAAAATAAACAGCTTTGTTGTGGTGAAAACTGAGCTGTTTTGGTAATGTGGTCCCAAATTTCTACAGAAAATCAACAACTAAGGGTCTTCTCTTTTTTGATCCTATCTACTGGATCCTACAGAAGTACTGGTGGCATTTGCAGATACAGTCTTTCCCCTACATGGTGATGGGCAGAATATGACTCAGATTATCTACTGTTAAAACATAACTCATATATTTTGTTAACATACTGCAGTTAATGTGCCATAAGGCTTAATTTATGGTATGTAAAATGCTTTGAGATTTTCAAGGATCCAAAAGTGTGAAGCTTTGCTATTTTAAGTGCACATTTTTAATTATATTCCTACAGTGACAGCAGTTAAATTACAATACATAATATGAGTGATAATTTTTGTAAACTAATGTCTTTTATTTTCGAAATTAGATTGTACTATCTTCTGTTGGAAAATAAAAGGAAAAAAAGCCAAAGGAAGCGCTTAGTAAATCAGATGATTTTCCACTGAACTTAAGCATTTACACCATTATAGTTGTGACCAGAATATGACTCAGATTAAAATTCATTTTAGCACAGATTGATGCTACTTTAGTGACCTATGCAAAGCATGGAAGAGAGATGACTAATAGTAATCTCTGTTTGAGAAATGATGTGTCAGGTACAGTATGAAGCAAATGATCCTCTAAGGTTGTACATCAATTAGACATGTACAATAATTGTGCAAGGATAAGGATTTGTGAATGATTTTTAAAACAATCAGGAAGTCTTCATAACCAGTATACTAATAGACTAAATTCTGCAAGTCTCAGTGTTCACTGATCCATATCGTCAGGGTATGATCTGACTTTAGTGGATCTGCAGATTAAACACTAGCTGAGAGTCTGGCCCCTAAGAACATATGAATGTTTTTTCTGCATCAGACACCAAGGATTATCTAGTCCAGTTTTAGAGAGTGGTCAGGATCAGATGCTTAGGGAAAGAGTATAAAATAAAGGTAAATATAGTTTCTTCCTGCCTTGTGGCAAACAGGATTGCGTCTGAGAATGGACCCTGCAATAAGACTTGCTGCAAGATGCCAGGCAAGTGGGGGAGATCTATCTGCTTGGATATGTCATACAACTGAACTTCAAAATGTTTGTATGTAATTTAGCTATGCAGTTCATTCCCAAATTCTGGTCCTCCAATTATCCACATTGCATAAATGTTAGTCTACTACTTGTTCACTCCTATTTTGGAGTGAACAAGCATTCTCATGCTATAATCTGGGGCAAGTCACTCATACTGACAGTTTCATATTATAAAGATAGGAAAAGTGGAAAGGGAAGTGGTATCAGCAACATCCTCTATATTTGCTTTTAATATAGGAATGTTCTATTATTTATATTTCAAATTTCATTTGGGTATAGAATATTTCATATTAGGATTATTGCTAGGGAAGTGCCAAGAGGCTGATTTAATGCCGAATTCTTCAAGCCGCCTGGGTTAGGCCTATGTCCTTTCCTTATCCTTTACTGTACAGATTGGTCCTTTGGCTATAACTGAGGTTGGGGTTTAAGGACTGGGTAGCTACAGTTTCAAGAGCAAATCTATAGCTGGATTTTGCAAGGTTCAGGGAGATAGAGAGGGAGCTGATGTTAAAGTTTTGTTAAATTGTTACATTCAGTTTTCATGTAGAGCTTAGTCCACATATTGAAAAGCTTCTGGGTTAGGCTAGAGTTTGGGAATATAACCTCTCAATAATCTAATTCATTACTAGCTTCTACAAGGCCCAAGAAGTAGTTAGGCAGAAGCTGGCATTCAGAAATTCTAAAACCTTCTGGTCTCCTGTAATACTTTTACAAGGCCTTGAGAAAGGAATTGGGTTATTTTTGATGAGGATCAATACATTTGTGGGGAGAAGGGGAGCAATCCATTGGCAGTTACCAATCCATTGGGCACGATAATATTTGGGTTAGATTTGGGTTAAGGCATGGCAGGGTCCGGTCATTTTGCTACAACTTAGGCTAGAGCTAGAACTGAGATTTAAGATAGACCTTGGGAATATAAAGCTTCAAAAGTTCAGTTTATTACTGCAGTGTCAGAAGGAAGAGGGAATGCTGTCCACAGAAGACATTATCATGTGTTTCTTTCTCTGTGGGGAACGAAGTAGCCAGTGAGTAGAAACTGGAGTGAAGTATGGGTTTGGGGAGGGACTTGGGGATAAGCCTCCAGAATTCCATTTTATTAACAGTTGCTGAAGGGCCCACAGAATCAGGGAAAGGTCCAGTGAGTCATGTTCTCTTTTAAGGTACAATTGGTCCTTCAATAATTAAAGTTAAGTTTAATTAGGGTTAGAATTCAGGAATGTTGCTAAGGTCAGAATTTGAGAATGTACGCATTTAAAGCCTTGATCACTTCTGGATTCAAAAGTGCCTGCAGGCCTAGAAAGAGGGCAGGATGTTAACTGGATCGAAATAATAGGATCTCATTTAGCTCAGGGATTTATTTCCTGGCTCTAATTAGCATTATAGTAAGGATAAGGTTAGGAATAAAAAGGGCTTGAAAATCTTTATTTTCCAGCCTACTACTGAGACTTGAAAGGACTGCAGAATTGTAGAGGAAGTTGGCTTCTTCATAGATGTGGGTGTTTACATGAGCTATGAGAGTGGTAAAGGGTCTTATGGTTACAATTTGAATATCTAATTTATTTGGGGCCTCTTGTTTTAGTGCATGCTGCACAGTTCACTGGATTAGAAAACTGGCATTTATCAGGCCTCTACTCTCCCTTACAGGCATTCCTTCTCAGGGAATGTAAGGACTCTACATAAACTTAGGGTTAGGGTTTGGGAAAGAAAAGCTTCATTGGCCCACTTAACCAGTATATCTGCCAGGGTTTGCAGAGTGAAGAGTAGGGTTAGTGTTCATAACCACTGTGGCCTTATCTTTTCTTTAAGACTGTGGATAGACACCTTAGCCATAGATAGGCTTACGGCTAGTTAGTACTAGATTTTTTGGAGTACACTGGCATAGAAATACACAGACATAGTTCACTGGCCCCCTTTCAAACTCAGTGGCCCATACAGGATGTTCCAGTATTTAGGAACTACTGGCTGTCAATTCCCAAATCTTAATCCTAATCCTCACTCTAATAACACTGATGGAACCGATCCAATACAGCTGACCCCCAAATTCACTCTCAGCAACACTTCAGATGCCAGAGAGAAGCCTTCTCCAGAAATTGTAGAGTTATGAATTGTGGCCCACTTACATCAGCTTCAATATGACTGGAGGCAGCTGCCTGATATAATTAGGGGGAGATGTGATGGTAACCCTCCATGGCGTGGGGGAACCCACAGCAGGGCAGGGACACTCCCAAGGGACTCTGGCCTGTGGGGGACCCACGCTGGGGCAGCAGAAGAAAAGAGTGTGAGGCAGGGAGTAGCAAGGAGGACCTTTGCATGTTCACCCCAACCTCCTGTGCCGTCCGTCACCTCACCAAAGGGAGTGTGATGTGCGGTGAAATCAAGAGGAGTGGAGAATAGGAAGGGCAGAGGAGAGTTATTGGACCAAAATTGAGCAAGTTTGTTAAGGATTCTGAGATAAGAAGACGGATGATCTTGAAGTCTGCCATTTTCCTCTTCAGGTGATGGACCAATCAGGTCTGCAGTGGAAGGTTTAAGCATAAAAGAGACCTGACTAAGGTTAGGACAGGGGAATGCAATCCTTTAGGGACATTGTTCTTAGGTGCATAGTGCTGGGCATGCTGAATGAAGATGAGGATATATGTTACATTTATCAGAACCACATCTCTCTGAGTTCTGGCAGACAGGACCTTCAGGTGATTTAAGGATGAGATGTGGATTGGGGTCAGAGTTTGGGAGCTTCTGTATTGCATCTTGGAGGCCTTGGGACTGAGTTAGGAGTCCTATGCCCATCAATGATCTGAACCCATCTTCTCTTAAGAGCTAGTTCAAGTAAGTGGGGATAAAGTGGGCAAACCCACTTCATGAAAGAAACATTTCAATAAGAAAAGTATATACAAAAATTAGGAAAATGTGTTGGAACAATTTACTAGATGCCTTATAAGTCAAAGGCCCATAATTACAGCTTCAAAAAGCAAAATTTAGTTAAGGAACAGCTATAAAAATGAGAAAAACATAAGTATCAATAGGAAGAGAAAGTAATGCAATTCCTAAAGAAAGAGTTGTTAAAAACTGATAAATGATAGTATGTAAGAAACTATATATCACCAGCAGAGTGAATGATACTAATTTTAAACAACTCCACATTAGAATCAAAAAGGAATCTTTTATAGGTGAAGAAATGGTAGAATTTCTAACTCTAATAATGCAGAAATATTCTCTAGGGAACAGATATTGTGGGCATATAAGATGAAATATCTTTTAAGTCAGTAGTAATCTAATAATATAGTAATATAGTATAGTATAGTAATATATAGCAATATAGTATATATTGAATGCAGTAGAAGCTAACAGGGTGAAACTATAAACAAGGAATCATCACTGGGCTGTTATATTTCTAATTGGGTTCTAGAGAGATCTCTTGCCAGTGTTATGCTATATTTAATGATCTGGAAGAAAACATAAAAGATTTCTAGTTAGTATTACGGATGACACAATGACTGAGGACAGGTAACCAATTCAGAATAATCCGCATTGCTTGGAGACCTGATAACAAATAAAGTGCAGGGTGATACAGCCAAACACAAATTCATACAAATAGTAATAGGAAGGGTAGGCTACACTTGGAGGCCTAGGGAGGTCTGTCTCTGCATGGCCGGAGATTCCAAAAGGGATTTGGGGATTATGATAAAAATTTAACCAAATATGAACTCCTGATGCAATGGAGAATGTCAGTGAAGCTAATGCCAAACTTAAAGGGGAATCTTAAGAGGAGAAAGTCTTATTTCTGTATTTGTTACTCTTTCATCTAGTGGCTAAATCTATTAGCTCCCATGTTACTAAAATTATGTTTCACTTTATAAATTAATCCAGTTTATTTATTTTTTTCTTGAACATACTAAGATAGTACCAATGACTAATGGAACCTGATGTCTTCCCTTTTGCTGAAATATCACTGATAACTCTCTTCTTTAATCATGTGTTTTGCTTTTCTTTTATGTCATGGCTTTGTATATGACTTTTTTTCATGAACTTTAGGAACAGAAGATCCTGCTATTAGGTTAGTAGCCAATAAGTCTGTCTTCATTAGGATTGAATTAGAAAGCCAATCATGGTTGGATTCCTAGTTCACAGAGCTGAGGTGGTAAAATACTGGGGACACTTCCCTTCTGTAGTGAGAGTGTGTTTATCAGTTTACAGAAGTGGGCACATACTAGCACACCTATTTCTAATATTCCCAAGTACAGACAAGATCTTCATTGGTAGAGGGGTTCTTTAGTACACTGTTGTTCTTTTTATTTCCTCTATCATTGACTCGGTAATTTTTATGATAGGACTGCATTTTTCCTATTTCTGATTAGAAAGTCAACCTAAGGAAAAAAAAAAGTGCAAAGGAGGTCATTTGTCTTCACTTTTTATAGTCCACAATAAATACTGACTAAAACTATCAAAAGGATAAAATATTATCTCTCCTTTTTTTGTGGAAATAAGCATTGCTTGTAAGTGTTGGAACCGAGATATTTACTTTCAAGAGTGCAAATGATCATGATATTACTTTTTTTATATTATACTAATGTCACATTCCTGTATGCAAGCTTCATTTTGCTTATAATTAACTGTCTTCAAGTATTTAAGATGTATAGAGAAGGCAGCTGGAATAACAGGTTTACTAGGAGAAATGTTTCTTCAAAATGATCCCCATCAGGTGAGTTACCAGAATGAAAGGGAATCAGAAGTGATCAGGTTGGCAGAATCCCTAAAACCAGTGGCACTGGAATTAGCGGGAACACAGCTCTCACCTGTAATAAAAGGACAGAAACTGAAAGGACAGAAATGTCCTTTTCTCATCTGTAAACATGAGAAGATGAGAAAGCAGATGAGAAAATGCCTCATCTGTATAGGGAAATCATGACAAGAATAGGCACACCTTTCCTGTAACTTCTTCCATTTCTAATGCTGAAAACAAGCAGAATTCTCCCTGAGACTCTGCTATGACCAAAGGGAGGGCTAGCCACTGGATTCCCTATTTTCGGCTTGAGGCCAGAGGCAGAACTTACTAGTTAAAAAAGTTTGTGTTCTTGCTCTTGCAAAGGCAATACTTAAAGTACTACTGGTAGCAGGCATTATAAAAAGACCTTTCATGTGAGATTTTTGTCCACTTTTGTGCACTGTGGAAATACAAATAAACAATACTCTTAGGAAAAAAATGAAACTTGAGTCCAGTAGCCACACAGAAGAGCATCCCACTTTTGGAAATTTGGGCTTTTAAGCCTTATTTCTTCTAACCTTGAGTCTTAGCCTGAGCCTTTATTTAAAATCTCAAGAATTATGGTGGAATTGATTTATATCTTTAATTCTACTCTTTAGAATTTGATAGAATAGGGAGATGTGAATAGAAATACAAATATAGTGTTCCAGGTATACAGGAGTGGTTGTTCCTGTTCTTTTCCTTGTCTTTATACAGCATTAAAAAAAGAAATATCTGTTATTTTGCCTGTACTAGGGACTCTGTAGAAGATACTGACAGTTTGATCCTTTGACATTTAAATGAATAGGGCAAAAGCAGACTTCAGTGATTTTTGCTCTGGCTCTAGACTTGACAATAAGAGATCAAAGAAGTTACAGAAGTGTGAAATGAAAGAGGTGGAGGGAAAAAGGGAAAGGAAAGTCATGAGTATTGAATATTCAGTCATCAGGCATGATTAATATAAGTGATTTAAGGACAAAATCTACAAAATAATAAAGCTTTGACTGTTTGTCTGATATGGCTGTTATTAAATATGAATCAATAGCTGAAAACACTCTTAGATCAGTCAAAACTTTACAAGTAATAATAGAGTGTAAGGTTGATTATGGCAACACATTTAGACTGAGTAAGACTTCAAGTACATTCCTTTTTGGCTAGTCATAAAATGAGATCAAAAGCAAAAGCCTAGAAGGACTGATAGCTAAATGTTAATATTACACTCAATTTATTTGTAGAGAGGTCAACATTATTTTAAAGTTCTTTATTAGTGGTATAATTTACCCAGAGCAGTACAAAAACATTTACGTGGAGAGGTGAAAGGATAGCAAGTAACCTTAGCTGTGCTTTAATCAAAACAAAAGGAAGGCTGAATAGAGAATGTGTCTGCAATTTACCAAAGAAAACCAGGAAGACCATGACAGATCACATCAAGCCTCCTGCAGATAGAAAGTACATTTTCCTAAAAAACACCAACCCAAACCCAAACACATAAAACAACCAACTTTTGTTCTGAAGACTACTGTCCCTATCCTGCTCTCCTGAAAGGCTATTCCATTCTAAGGATGAAATTTTCTTGCAGTTAAATGATTTTGTAACTGGATTTGGTCTAATTTACCTTTTCATTTTCAATAGAAATAACAGCTGCATTGTACCAATGTGTAAACATCCGTTATAAGCAGAATTATTCTGTTTGAATGAGTCCTAGCAGTTAGCAACACAAGGAGCCTAATTCTCACCTCCACAATTCTGACAATTAAAATAGATCATAGGCTACAGTTTGCATTGTCCAAGTGGCTCTATAGAAACTGGAGAAGAGAGCTGTACATTAAGGTGAAAATTCTATTATGCCTTTACTGATTTCTTTTAAGACTGTATTTTTGTGTCATACTCCAGATTTATTGGATTGTTGACCAAATAACTTTGGACAAAACAGCTCAGTAACAGTAGTCACAAAAGTGCACTTTTTTTTCTGTTTTAACAATAAAATAAAACTGTTAGGAAGGTGAAAGGCAGGCAGAGCAAAAGGACTAAAACAAAGTAGACAAGCTAGGCAGAATTAATTCCTGAATACTGTCACTCAGGACAACACATGTGAATCCAGTCTGGTTTAAAATGTTCAATACATGTAGTGGAACAAATTATGTTCTGCTGATCTTCAGCCTGATCACTATTTGCCCCGTTACAAACTTCCTGAATGAAAGAGTAACACTTACACTTATAAAGTAACCTTCTAAATGAGTGCACAAGGTGAATGATGACAGGAGAGCTGTAAGAGAGTTGGAGAGCTTTTAGGAGAGTTACAACAGGCAGCGAGAACGGAGTGAGGGAAGAGTGAAGAGGCAAACCTGGAAGATTTCAGAGGGAAAGATTGCTCCCTGTCTGTGAAGGGGACAGTCCAAGAATGCACATATGAGCTTCACTGGACGAGCAGTGAAAGGGGTCAGTACACAGCGCTGGGAACACTCAAATTGTGGCACACCTAACAGGAAACTTTGGCATCCTGATGCTACCTGATAATGTCCTATTTGGGCATGACATGCTCTGGTTTATGAAACCCAGCTCTTCTCATCTCTGACTACTAAGAATATTATATTTATACTAACCAGGTAAAATAATTATAAGGTGTCTATTACTTGCTAAAATAATTGCAGAGACCAGATACTGAACTAATTTTGTATATCTATTAAATAAACCACAGAAAAATTCCTCATTTTAATTCCCTAAAGCGATATGGATTTTCTAAGGCTTTAGGAACCTTGCAATGCCAAAAGATGAACATTCTTTTTTTTTTTTTTTTTTCCAGCCATTTTCCTTTAAGGTTAAAACCTTAACAAAAATAAAAAGAAACCCTCTTCTTTTTATTCAGACTGGGAAATATATAGGATTTACTAGTGAGATTTGAAAAACACAATCATACAAACTTCTCACAATCTTATAATGAGATTTTTCTTTTATTATTATTATTATTATTATTATTACTACTACTACTACTACTACTACTGGTACTGAGATATTTATTTTGCCTTATGGTTTCTTTCAAAAAGAATATCAATCTGTTTTGTTAGTCCTGTTGCTTATTTGAGAGACCACTCTAAATCACTCTAAATCAGGACTTTTTGCACAGATGTCTGATTAACTCAGATGGGAATGAACAGTGGCATTGCACTTCTCTTCTGTTGGTACCTCAGGATCTCTGCTACTGAAAAATGAAGCTGTTTGCTGTTATAAAAACTCAGCCTATATAGATAAAAGCATTTCTGAGTGACCTGATCCATTAAGCACTTCCCAGGTATATTGCTCACTACTGCCAAGGTCTGTGGGAATTCTACACACAATGACAAGTTGCCCTGTCAGTAGCTAATATATTGAAGTCCTTTATACCTGGACAAAAACATAAATTATTATTTTCAAATTTTTCCCTAAAGCCAACCAAGTATTTAAGCCTGCATAGGTTGCTTTTTTATATTCATATGCACAAATTTTGCTTTAAGAAATATTTATGTGCATGTCACTGTGTGGATATAAATGTTGGTGAAAGCATAATCCTGAAAGAAACATATCTGCACAAATATTTGTATGCAGCATAACCTGCAGCTCTTTCACCTGAAAAAACTTTGGTAAACTAAGTACTTCAGTCTATTCATGGCTTGCATATTAAAGGACAAATTTATTTGACCTATTATTTCAAAATTAATTCAAAATTTGATCTCTGCGTAAAGCACAAGTGGTTGAAAAGTGCTGTTTGGTTTCAGGATAAAAAAAGAAAGAAGATTAGAGATTTGGGGAAGAAGAGTTTTCTAAAAACTTTGGCATGTTTTTTTTTCTCTCTCTCTTCTCCGCCCAGGACAACAATTCTTCAGTTTTATATTTTTTAAAGAAAATTTAGATAAATAAATGCAAATTCTTCACAAACTGTTTCCAAAAAGGCCTCTGTTCACTGAAAATGGTTTTCAACAAAACAGTTATGACTAGAGTCAGACACCATAGTTTTCCTTAGTATAGACCTATTATTTGTCTAATTTACTGTTTACTTTTACTACTGACAATTTCATCCTTGGTCACACCACTTGTACAAGTCCCTAGTACAGAAGCACAAGTATCATTCTCTGCCTGTGGTTTTCTCTAGGTGATACCACAGATGCAGTGCAATAATATTTCTATTATTACATGATGTACTTTTTCTAATCTAATGGGTGGGATTGTTGCATTCCTCTGACCCTTATTCAAACCTGAGAAAGCCTCTTAAGTAGAAGCTTTGTGACATTACAAAACAGTAATAAAAATGGAAGGCATTTTTGACCTTTTACTTCCACAATAGCGTTGGTTAATAACACATAAAAAACAGACAGGTAATCTGGAAACAGTATTGAGAGTTTCTGGGATACTAATACTTCTTTACACTTACATTGATGGAGAGAAACCTAGGCATGTATTGTCGTTCACCACCACACCACATTCAAGGTATTTTTTCCTCTTAGTGATAGAGCTAGAACTGTTGACTCTGTGGCCTCTGTGATTAATACTTCCATCTAAATGCTTGTATAAAACAGAAAATAGGCTGTTTTCTACATTATTTGCCAGTCAGACCACTCCTTAATCTAGATGTTTAAGAGATGAGTGATTCAAAATAAATCCATCTGATCCACGGCTGGTCTGGGGAAAGAAAAACTCTGTATCAGCAAGTGGATCAAAAAGTTTTATAGTTTGAGTACTTACAACCAACTAACTTATGCCATATACATCTCCCCTTTCCCTTATATCTACACAGGTACCAATGAAGAAAATGTGATAGATAATGTGTGCATATGTATATGTGTGTGTGTGTGTATATATATATGCATATGATATATGTATATATATGTACAGTATAAGTGTAATACATGTATATATGTATGTGTGTTCATGCATGTATGTGCATATATGTGTGTGTATATATATACACACACACACATATATATATACACATGTGGTGCCCAGGGATAGGACAAGCTGCAATGGGCACAAATTGAAACACAGGCAGTTCCATCTAACCATAAGGAAAAACTTCTTTGCTGTGAGGGTGGCTGAGCACTGACACAAATTGTCCAGAGAGGTTGTGGAGTCTCCATCCTGGGAGATACTCAAAAGCCATCTCAACGTGATCCTGGGCAAAGTGCTTGAGCTCAACCTGCTTGAGCAGGGGGGTTGGTCTTGATGATCTCCAGGGGTCCCTTCCAACCTCAACCATTCTGTGATTCTGTGATATGTGTATATGTATATACCCACTACTGTGAACTACTGGATAGAGCTGGAACTGTTCCTTTATAGGTTTATTATGGCTGAGGAATAACAGCCTCCTTTAAGTAAAGGAGCAGAGGCAAACACAACCCTTTGGTGAGCAACAAGGTATAGCTGCATCACCTCCCATCGGCTCTGAGGATGAGAATGGATTTGCAATACTGAGCAATATCAAAGGAGAACCCTCAGCAGAGCCTTGACTGAATCTGTCTCCCTCTTTCAGCACATGAGTGCAAGAAATGTGAATATTACTTATGCTGTGATGAGAAAGAGCGAGTTACTAATGCTGTGTCAGGGTAGTAGGTAGTTATGGCTAATGAGAGGGTAAAACTTTGTTAATCAGCTCTGGAAAACTTTTCCTGGCAGGTTGGTGCTTTCAGAGCAGTGAAATCTGAACTTCTGGGTCTGTGTTCCTAGGAAGTTCTGACTGACCATTGTGTACAGGACCATGTAGCGTGCAAAGCTCTCTGTGTCCAAAGGTCCTTTTTAAAAAGGGAGTGAATTACTTATAGTCCATCTTTGGAAGTTATACCAGTGAGAATGTGCAATATTTCTCCAAGATAGATCCAATCTCTTACAAAAAGGCAAGAAGGCTGTGTTTTCCTATTGGAAATACGGAGCTGGATCTCCCATTATTGATGGGTAAAAAAGAAGGATATGGAATTCATTAGGCAGTGTGCTTCTGCTTTGATTCCTAATTAATCGGATGATAAAAAGCACCTAGAATGATAATTTAAATAAGTCAGATCGTGGATGACAGTGATTCCAAGTCTTAAAAGGATTAAATGAGCTATGCTCTGTTAAAACAAAATGGGGTAGCCTCTGCCAACAGTTATACTCTTACAGTTGCTTTGAAGCCAGGAGGATTGTGTGCTGTTACTGCCACGAAATTTAAACCATTGTATGTATATGAAATAGGAATTTTCATTTAGTGGCTAAAAATATCAGATGGAGTAAATCCCCAAAGCTCCTCAGGGGCCAGAAGATCTTTGCAGTTTTACATTGCCTAGGAGTATGGCCAGCAATGCTCCAAAGGAAGAAAAGGATGATGCCTGGACTTGGAAAGGGTTGTGATAACACCATCGGTGAAATTAGGCCAAGGTTGCACTCCAGCACCACTCTTGAGGGAAGCCAGATTAGGTGAAAGTGGACACTCTAAAGGTCTTGCAGCTGAATTCTGACACTGCATAACAGAGTCCCCAGACAGGTGGAACCTTCAAAGAAGACAGTACTGAGCAAATGGCTTCCTTCACACTTCTTTGTAGAAGCTCAGTTGGATGCCTAGAGCTTCCAGGTAGACTAAAACTTTTTTCTTTTTTTCTCTCTTTCTAGCAACTTGCCATTATTTAAACTCAAAATTATTTTAAAGTACAAAGAAATTGTCCAAGAAAGTGGAACATGGGCTACTGCATAGTGAGCAACAAACTGTCACCCGATGAATCCATAATTTGCATTTCTACAAAGTCTTTTATCCTAATATCTCAAAGCCGTTTCCCATGAGGGATCTATTAACAGGCACAACACCTTTCTGAGGTAGATATTTTAATAGTAGTATCATAAAGCTGAAGAAAGATGCATAAAGTTCAGGCTCTAGACTGTATATTAAAGTATCAACATAGCGTTCCACTGGTGACTCTACCTGTACCGTCTTTCCTGTAGCTTTTTACTACATAAAAGATAGTCTGGTTTTGTAGTGTGGGGCTCACCATACTTTAGTCACCTATAAATTAGGCATCTAAGTTGAACTTTGTATCCGTGCTCCTTCTGTAATCAAGGAAGAGAGACACACTTCCAAAGGATGATTCATTCCACCCTAAGATAGGTATCTAAGATATGTAGGGTGATTCACCCATAGGAGATTAAAATCTTTTGTCTTGATGGAGCTTAAAGAAAAACAGCATAGATTTGAGGAGCACATAATGTAACTGAGGCAGTCCCCGTCCTAGAAGATGTGGTTTGATGTCCTTAAACTTCAGCTTCACCATGCATTTTCATCACTGATTTCCAGCATGCAGCGACTGCACCTCACAATGCTCTGTGCTTCCTCTGGAAAATGGGAATACGAATAACTGGAGAAACCAGCTCCTCAGGAGCATTGGGAGAACTATTTTATAAATACCAGAGTAGCTTTCAGATCAAATAGTGACAGTAGCAAGACTGACTGCAGAACACTATAGACCAGTGTACTACAACCTGAATATGTATTGGTGTTTTAGCACAGGTTTTGGCACCCCCATCCACACAAAATTAGTTCTGGATTAAAGCCATGATAGTCATTAGATGGAAAAGTAACAGCTGAAACGCAAGTTTGCGTGGGACAGTCAGTAAATTTTACAATCTCACTTCCGTAAAGTGACCACTTTTTACCAACTTCACAAGGCAATGGAGGAAAAAGAGTTTACAAGTGGTATTTCAAAGATTGCCTCAGCTGAATGAATCAAAGTACATATATTATTTATTGCTACTCTTGATTTGTGAAAATGTATTGCTCAGACTGTGCTCCCTTCTTCTCTATTCTTAGTATGCCCTTTTCAATTCTTCGACATATTTTTAGACATTTAGATGTGCAATTTCATTATCTTTCATTTATGTAGTATGTTTCATCATCTCAGAGCACTTTACAAATTTAGGAATGGAATATAGAAAATCTAAGGCAGATTGCAGCTGGCTTTTCTTACACACGCAGGGCCAGACATTTCCCCCGAGTATCCCTCCTCCCAGCTGCAATCCATGCAATCTTCTGACTGCAAAGAATATTATACACCAATACCACCTGGACAAAGAGGTGGCCAGAAAGAGGAAATGTCATTGTATGTTGCTTTATTTGACATCAAGCGAATGCTTCCTGAAAGCGAGAGTGTATAAACAATTCTCTTTGCTATATATTGGTATCATTTCCCCTGTAAACAGGTCACCAAAAAAAAAAGAAAAAAACAGCCATATCTATGTCTGGTTTTATACATATGTGTAAGTGTGTATGTGTACAAACATATAGGCATGTGTCATTTCTTCTAATTGCTATTTAAAACTAAAAAATAAATAAAATATTAGAGAATTTTCCATCAAGTTCTGCTGTTGATATTGCGTAGCAATAATATACAGCAGTTTAGGAAAAGAGTCTTCATTTCATGCTGAAACAATCAGGGGGATTTTAGAGAGGTGAAATGTAATTACCTCTTACAAGCTGGATAACAGTACTTCCATTAATTATGTTTGAATACTATCTTTCATTACAACAGCTCTGCAGACTTTTGCAGGTGTGAATGTCTGAATTACCCACTGGCTGCAAAACATAATTTGTAACCTTTTAAGGCTAACCTAAACTGAAATGAACAATAGAGCAAGCTACACACAAGCTTGTGCTTATAGGCTTGGAGGGTTTTGAGTCTTTCAGCACTGCTGCTCATTAAATAAGTGAATTAATTCTATTGGCTGAGAAGTATTTTCAGTGCTCACTAAAGGGATACCTAATAGCAATGAAAATTCAGGACGTTATACATGCATACAATGTGCTTATTCATGTGGTTTCTCTGACAGAGAATTTGAACATCCATTTGGGTATTTCTTGCTAGCTATTTCCCATTCTATATTGCTTTGAACAGCTTGAACAGGTATTTCAAAATTAATACTTTAATTGAAAATAAACCAGACAGATTCTTTGCAGAAATGAATTTTCAGAACTGTTGAGGGAAATATTTGTTGCATTTGGGGATATGTCTTTGTGGAGCTGGAGGTTTTTTACATGCAAGTTGCTTATTCCAGCCTTCAAGAGGGATAGATTGCCTTTCTTTTCATTTACAAAACTGAACTGAAATGCATATAGGCTTCTAAAACAAATACGTCTCTCACAGAGAGTGCTGCAAATGCCTGCCTATGAACTCTCTCTGCTAGAAACACAGCTTTTCTTGGTGAGAGATTCAGAAGGGAAACGTCCATTTATGCCACTAGGTTTTACATATCTGAAATGCTTGTTGACATGTACAAAACACAAACTGACTAAAAACTAAACTCATATACAAGGTTCTATGCCACAGGATTAAAGTAATGGGAGCAATCTGAATGGAAAGCATCTGACACATTTTCAGGCCAGCTGTCTGTGATTTGCCCCTTCTGCGCAAAGGTGCTGTGTGGTCTCTGCTTCACTGCATCATGCCGCAGCCATGCTACAAAGGCAAAGCTGAAAGCCAATATTCAAATGAGGCCTGAAACCGAAATACTATTTTTCTCCATTAGAGGGTGTTCCCTCCTCATCATGGTTGAATTCCACTGGCAGCAGGAGAAGACCTGCAATGCAGTCAGCTGCGTCGTAGATGACACATGAATCAGGAGATGTCTGCAGCCTTCCTTCTCACACCTTGCAAGCCCTTTTGAACGTAGCAATTAAAGAAAATAAATGTGTGTGGCCACAAGCCAAGCATGTACACACATACGTGCAGTACTTGTCTTCACATGTATTATGTATGCACCCAAATATATGCACCTGCACATGTATGTATCTGTACCAACAAGGCAGCTTAAAAACAGCTAACAGCTTTGTCTTAGCAGCTGTAGTGAAAGAAACTGAATCCACCATTACACAATTACTCTTCTGTCAATAGCGTCTACTTAATTTTAGCCATGCTATTGAATTGTACATATTTTTAAAAACATTCAGCATATGTATATAAGTGCACACAAATAAATAACATGTTAGAAATAAATCCTTTACTTTAAAAAAATGTTAATATTAGGAAATTGAAAGCCAAAGAATGACAAAATTCTACTTGCCGGACAAATATTGCTGCACTCTTGTGTGAGCTTGAACAATAAAAAAAAGCCTTTCACAACATGATTGCATTCATTATTGTAATATCCTAATTCCATGCAGGCAACTATTCATGCAGTATGTTTTCAAGCTTACATGGAATAGGGCTATGTCTTTTTACATCTCAAAGTTAATAATAAGAAAAAATACTCAACAGAATTTGTCACTGTGCAACATCCTATGGAATAAGCATTGCAATGAAATATAAGAAAGAATGGCTGCTGGCATAATGAAATTTCTTACACTTTGTGTTTCATTACCTTAATAGTAGTGAACTGTCTTATTCACAGCATTGCTTATTACAAACTGTACTTGACATATATCACCTATAGAAAAGACCTTCAAAGATTTTTACTAAATCTAAAAACCCCAGAACCCCGCTTGAATCAGGGCCAAATAGAGAAATTTGATCCCCAAAAGAATTTGGGGACGCTGAGAGCCCATGAAAGCAGACTGCTACAAACAGAACAAGTTGTAACTGCAGGGCAACAATACTAGCTATTTTAAATTGTCATTGCTCCATTAAAGTCACTTCAAACTAGCAGAGGGTTTGATCCCTTATCACTGCCTGCACCAACAAAGGCATTTAATCTAACAGGAGTAATCTAGCAATGGAACCAGTAAAATAGTGAAATGCTTAATGTTACACATGTGTTTAAATACTTCTGATCAGGAGCAGAGTATTTGTCTTCTCCCAGAATAAAACTTAATTCCCAAGAAATGAAATTAATCTATTTTCTGAATGTCATTTTTACTGTGTAGTCTACAATGTATAGTTGCAAATCCTAGGAGTGTGTCCCCTTATGAATGCTTACATATAAGGATTTTTCACAAGGTTGTCATAATCACCTCATATACAAAAGGAGAAGCAAATGTCAAAGGTTTTGTTATGTTTAGAAAGACCTATTTGGAAAAGATATCCAGGGAGAATAGACATTTCTTTCATTACTTTTCCTATTATTATTCTTCATGTCAATGCTAAAAGAGAGCATTGCATAAGAAACATCTTCTAGATCCTTACCAGCAAAATAAACAACTGCAATACAGTTACTTTACTAATTCTGTATGGGCAGATTTTGAGAACTAAAGCAATCCTTTCAGGATTGTTATTCAGCCTTCAGATTTCAAAGGTACACAGCATATGGGCTTGCTATCCATCAGCTCAGTCTGACTGTGAGCCTCAAACCTAATAAGATTGCACTTTAGAAACAGCACATGAACATTTCCTTGTAGAGAGTATGGCAGAGTAGCAATAATCTGTGAAAAAATGTCGATCTGCACAGTGCATGCCACAAAACAATTAATGCAGCAGAAGTGTATAGCAGTGATCTTATTAGAACGAGGCCATTCTTATCTAGTGAAAGACTCAGACAGCTGTTGTATGGACAAAGCTTAATATTCCTTCATTTCCCATGCAAGCCTATTTTTCAAGACCACAAAGTCCCCAGTCCACTGCGTTACATTTAATACTACCTGGAGAGCTTTTTCATGCAGAGCTTGTGTTACTCATTCTACATATGGTGTGAAGTTCACAGATGAGAAATGCGAGTGCCTAAAATAAATACTACATGAACCCTGAGATGTGTGAGGGCCCTTGGGAGTTCAGCAAATGAAATGCCTATCAGTCTCTGACACAGCAGACGCTCCCTACAATTGGCAGCTTCATGCTTCATTATGCATGGATCAGATATATAGGTATGGCCCCAGGCAAACTCCCTGGTTTAATGGAGAGGTGCATGCTGGGGAAAGGCAAATGTCATTTGCCCATGAATTTGAAAGATGAGGGGAAAGGGGGAATAGAATTGATTAATCAAATGTATGAGGGGTTTATTTTGTACCATTTATCCTAGAGCTTCCTCACTGAGAGTTATTTCCAGCAATATTTGCATTGCACCTTTTATGTTTTGTGGATGTGACAATGTTTAAAAATGTAATTATTCTTGTCCACCCAGCTGAACAGATCCACAATAAATAACAAGCAGCCAGGTCTGTTACCTGCAGAAAAAAAGAAATTAAAAATTTTCACTGCCTTTTATAATCCTCAGAATAAGCCCCACGTTTACAGCATGGGGTCAATAGACAGACTTGCTGAAATTGTGCAGGAGCCATTAAACATCATTAAAACATATCATGCTGCCTTAATGAATAAAATTTATACTAGAGACTCAGCTACTTTAGGATGTTATTCATGGGTATTCCCTGTACAGGAGAAAAAAAAAAACCAAAAAACTAAAAACTAACACAGTAGTTTGCTTCACATACGTGTAGTCTAATTAAAAGAAACAGTGACAACAGCAAATCTATCCTGATCCACAATTAAATGAGATGGAAGGGAGGAGAGAGAAAGAATAAAGGAGAAAATCATTACTGACAATCTCTTAAGAAAGCAAAAGGCCTAAAATGTTTATAGGAAAGGAAACTATTTCGTCATTCCCTGAGAAAATTATGACCCTGAGGAATCAATTGAGAAAAAGTGCTACTGAGTATTGGTGTGTCTCAATGAAAACTCTTCTTTCCTCCTACAGCGTTTTCATTCAGAGATTTCAATCATGATATGTTCTGTCATTTAAACTTCAAAATATCACTGTAAAATCTTTTTCTACCATGCCAGTAACAACCATGCCAGTTGAGATCAGTTTTATATGTATTTATGCATATGTGTGTGTGTGTGTGTGTGTGTTGTGTGTGCATGTATATATATACATATTTTGTGTGTGTGTGTGAACAGTTTGTAAAAGAACGGTATGGAATTGTTTTAAGCCTAAAACGTGGATGCAAATAAATTAAGCCAAGTCTATAAAACTGAGACATTTAAGAAGATAAGCCTTCAGCAGCTGTAAAAAATAGAATGAGAAAGAAAGAAAAAGAAAAAGAATGCCACTAATGTCTCTGAATGCTCTTTCTGTGTGTTCAAACAAGTTACGGTTAGGAATGTAAAACTTGAATTTAAAGAAAGTGCATCTGGTGGAGATTAAAAAGGATAAAGGGAGGAAAATCAGTTTGATGTACACTTCAAAATGCTGCTCATAATGTAGTTTGTTCTATTACTTGAAAAGAGGGTATCACTGTTCTTTTATGTCTAGTTTTTAATCCTATGCTTTTAAAGCATCTTTTATTTGCTCCTATTTGAGGTGAATTGCCTCACTTCAAACCTTAAATCTAGTTTGGGGATTTTGACTTTAGAGTGGCTTCCTTTGAATAATCTTCCAAAGTCATATTTTATCCTCCATTTTACTGGTTCTCAGGTTTTACTGGGTAGTAGTGAATATGTGTTCTTCTGCAGTGAGATTCACCTGCAGGCTCAAGAGTGCATGTCTCACACTGAAACTGCCAATGGGTTGTGTCAGGGAGAGGAGAGAGGCATCTTCTGAAGTCTGCTGAATTATAAACATGAATACAGTCAAACTGAGTCAGGTAAGTACTTTATTGCTCTATTTCCCAAACCATGACTCTCCCATTAGCTGCTGGAAAAACAAATTATTTGTAGTCAGTTTTGGAGCTTGGCTAGAATTTAGAAAGTGAAGTTCTGTACATAATTACCTTGTGTGCCTTGTCACACACTCCTTAAGTACCCTGGAAACCTCCCAGAAATCAATTAGGATATTTATCTGTTGGTAAACTACTTAGTCCTTTATTCACAAGATGATAGAAAGAGGAAAAAACTGAACTTCTCTAGCACATCAGTGAATGAAGATCATAAAACTAAACTCAGGGGGCTAGAAACCATAAGCAAAACATCACTACTTTTATGGGATGTATGAAATGCCTACAATGAAACCTGAAACTCCCTCAGACTTGAATAGATCATAGCTACTTTACATTTTTTCCAAAAAAATACAAGGAAATTGTGAGTTTTCTTCTTAGGGATTTGTGTTCAATTATTGTGGAAGTTCTTCATAGCAGTCCCAATCTTTTTGTTGAGTATTTTAACATTGCTTTTCTTGGTGAGTTAGTGACCAATTATTGGCTCCTGGAGTTCTGACATAGGTAATAAATCATTAGAAGAAACTATGAGGTCATAGAGGCAAGACCATCTGGGACTTGATGCTTCTCAGAGCATTCATTTGTAAGTTCAAAATTCAAAGTACACACAGACATATTGGATATAATTCTCATTTATATTCAAGCAGAGGGGTTGTCTTTCAAGAAGACATAAATTGAATTGAATTCAGAAGAAAAAAACTTTACACTGCCAAAATGGTATAAAAAGGCTCCAGTGAAAAGGAAAATCAAGCTCTTAGAAATTCAAAAGGGAATTTCTCAATTTTGTATTCTATTTTAGCTCTTTTAAAAATTTTAGCTAGCTGTCGTTACTCATACTCCTTCAGCTTGTTTCAATTTACAGGCCTATATGTTAATAATGTACAAATCTTACCAACCAAAGAAAAAAGAGTAGATAGTTCTGGGCATATGAGGTATCTGATTCAGCTCAGTCAATGAGCTCTATCAGCCACTTCAGTTAACAGCCAAGTGCAAGATAAATGATACACAACTAGTGAACACTAAGAAATTTATTTATGGAAAAATAGTTCAGATTTCATATATCTTAGAGTTCTTGTGCTGCTGGTAAAATCAAATGGCTGTTTAATGTCTAATCTATTTTTTACTAATGACATTTTGCCCAAACGGAAACCTGTCATTCCAGTTTTGTGGATATACTTTGGTCTTTCATATTAGAGAGATCAACTGTATGTTTTGTTTAAGTGGGCATAACTACCACTACACACAATGGACCATGCCAGATACAACCCAGTGGTTTTACAAATTTAAATGCATGTGACATTGAGACAATGAGACTTGACCTGTTGAACTGTGCAAAGTCTTCAGAAGTCTTAGGGTGCCACAACAGCACCACTAGTTCCCCTTTTTGCATCTTTTAAAGATGCGAAGTAATTGGTTTATTTTCTCTAATACGGGAAGCCTGGCTACATCTCAGCTTTACCTATCTGCAAGACCGAGCCACATTTATGAAAGACTGTGTCCTGCAAATAAAATACTCTTAGTCCTCACTGGTTCTTTAAGAAAATCCAAAGTTTGGTAAAAAATGCAGATTCCCAGCTTGATAAATTTTAACCATAAGTCTGGAGGAAAATGTTTGAAAAGATTGCGCCATCCAGCAGAGAAATTTTGATTTTGTCCCTGCTTTATGTCCTTTTTTAAAGGAACTCCTTTCCTTTTCTCTTCCTCCACAGTGCTCAGAAACCTTTTTTTTTTTTTTCAGTTCATGTTTTTTTTCCTCAAGCTTTAGTGGGTTGCTTGTTCAGACTGACGTGTGTGACTGGCATTGGGAACTGAAATGAAGGACATATTAACAAGAGCACCCCTGTCACTGTGTGCTTCACATACAGCGGGCAGCAACTGATTAATGGGATGACTGGAGGGAGGACTGCACGAATGGGTGAAACCGTCCTGCGCTGCTGTCAGGATCTGGAGAGAGAGGCAGGAAAGCATCCACCTACATTTACATCTCTCTTTTCTGCCTCAAAATTTATTAAGTGCCTCCTTGCCTCAGTTTAGCCCTATTTGTTATTTCCACCCTCTCCTGATTTCATGTCTTCTTCAAATATCTGCACTTCTTCTATGCCCCTCATAGCATTTGACCCTCGGCTGCTCCCCAACATACAGAAGCTTTACAAGATACATTTAGTGAGGTGTTGGTAAGCTTTCTTCTGTCCATCAGCCAACAGCACAGCAAACACTAACCAGGGGAAATGTGCAGAACTGTAATGTGAATGCTCTTTGTTTGGACACAATAAAAACTATTCTGTTTGTGCAATTTTCATTAGCCATCACAGTATATAAATTCCCTAAGGGAAGGGAGGAGTAGGAGGGGAAATTGGATCAGCCCGGAAGACCCAGGCAAGATATAACAGGAAGCATGTAGGGGAATGCTCAGTTAGGCTATAATGACAGTGAGGATACTTTCAGCTAAAGTGCAGCTGTTTTC
The DNA here is from genome assembly GCF_003343035.1 of Apteryx rowi. NCBI lineage: Eukaryota > Metazoa > Chordata > Aves > Apterygiformes > Apterygidae > Apteryx > Apteryx rowi. The sequence goes on along the minus strand of NW_020447496.1, from coordinate 63,388 downwards.
CTTGTTCAAGGCTGCAATTGGAGCAACTAAATCCTACCATCCATTATGAAGGAAAAAATAATTACTCTTTTTCTTTTTACCTTCTTCATACACTGTTTGGGAAGTACAACTCATGTTTTCATTTAGCTGTCAAAATGAATCATGCTGCCCCTCTCCTATCCCTCTCCTGTCCCCTTTGCTCTGAGCAGCAAGATCAAAGCTCAACTCAACATTGTTGTTAACTAAGCAAAGTGCATAAGCACTATTCTGCCGCCCTGTGACCATGGTGACCCCAGATCTAAAGTTCATGATTTGAAGATCGCACTACCTCTTTTTAGCTGAATTAGAAGCAGTTTAAATGAAGTAATCAGTTTTATACACTACAATATATAATATACAATAGTATACAATAAATATAGTAAGCTTGCTTGAGGGGCTCTAACACCTATTGCTTGAGCTGAAATTCTGCCTGGTGTTGTCCTGTGCATAATAAACTTCCCTTAAACTGGAAAAAAAAAATTATTCCCATTTCTTAAAGTTAATAATCTGAGTCACTTCTGAAATTACTAGTTTCACAGTATGACTGATACGTTTACTGGGGATCTTCACACAGGACATGTAGAATGGTGGTCACAGAACTTCTGCTGAGGAAAGAAGTCTTCACAGAGAGGAGTTTACCTTAAAACCACTTGAGCCAGACAGGATTTTAAGCAAAACCATTAGAGGTGGCTTGTTATTGTCCTTTTGCAGGCGGACAACCCTGAGCTCTTTCAGTAGGATTAAATTTAACAGATATGGCAAAATTCCCTCAAAAACTGCAATTTGCTACTCCTAACTTCTGTCATCCCTCAGCGGCTCCAGAGAATGTTCTCAATATACAACATTTCGAGGCAAATAAATATTGTTTGTACAAGTTAATATAAATAAAACCCACTATTCTGCAGAGATTTACATTGCCAGGGTTAGAAAAATGCATTTATTTGACATATATTGTATCATATCATTGCCTTTTCATTCACTATAAAAGAGGTGGAAGCCATCATTACAATACTATTTAAAAAGTCCTTTCACAAGTCTCATGATTCTTTTCAGATTAAGTATCAAAATATTTTAGCTGTTAGTTTCAACCTTGTTCTAGTCACTTTGGCATATGATCCAAAACGAGCACAATCCAGCATGTTTTGAACAAAGTGCCATTCAGTTAGATAGTAAGTGTGAGGTATAATTGGTGAGATGAAAAGCGAATGGAAAAAATTATACCCTTTGTAATGAGGTGTTGTTTTCTGTACAAATGACAAGGGTCTACCACGGCAGCTGACATCAGCAGAAATGTCAAACCTCAGTACAGAACAGAACAAAACTCAGTAGAGAATACAACTTGTGTTTCTCATTTACTAGCCTTGTTAAACCTCTCATCAGTGACACATACATTTTCAGTAATAACTTCTGCAGCAAAAGTTAAATCTCTGCCTCTAGAATGTACTATGTACAAATCTATGGGATTACTGAAGTAAACTAAACATTTTTTCATATCACCTAGTGCCAATAAGAACATCATAAATTTCAGCTACATAGCTGCTGTGAGACTTGTGCATGGAAATTTGCTTCCAGGTCTTTAGAAACAGTTGTTGCCTTTTCTTATGCTATGACATTATAGTAACTAGGTATAACATTAGAAATGGATGAATAACCATTAACTCATTTGAACTCCAGAAGGATGTAACTTTTCAGGGTATTTTGGAGGCTGTTGTTTATGAAACTTTCAGAGTTCCTTTCTAGAAGTATGCCAGTGTCATAGGAAATCTCAGTGTGGTTTGCCTCTTTGGTAATGCATCTGTTGATACTTTACTAATATGTAAGAAGTGCAAATGAATGGGTTGATGGAAAAAAAGATAAATAAATTCTGTTTGTTTACATTCTGACCTTGCAGATGTGTTTCATCTCTGCATGTGTAAAAGGTTCATTCCCTAGTCCCAGCCTCTAATATGACAGAATGCTACCCATGAAAACAGCTAGCCCACTCAGGTAATTAGAGAAACTAATGAACTTATCTTGAGAAGGGTTCTGCCAAAGCCTTCCCTGTAGTCAAGGGAGTTTTCCCACAGCATACAGGGTAAGAGAGGTTAAAATCATCCTGCACTCTGAAATTCCTTCAGAGTTTGGGGTGGTGGTGGAGAAGGTCTATTATTCTTCAGAAACCATCTTCAGAGACCTCCTGATACCTGGTTAGTGCTGGCATGTCCTGGCCATGCTAAAAAGCCAATCAGGTGCTGTTACAACACAGAGAAAAGGGTAAAATTTAGGAAGGAATGTTCCTTCTCTCTATAATTTTTCAGCTCACCCAGATCCCCTGAGCTGTCATTCATGCCTCTGTCAACCAATACTGTCATTTGTAGTTACAGTACCAGTTACTAATCAATGAAAAATGTATAATAAAATATACCTGTGCAACAAATATGTGCAACTGATATAAAGGGTTACTTGTGAGATAGAGCTGTTCTACAATTCAGTTGACTTTGCCAGAAACTCCTTTCAGTTATTCACTAAGGGATGACAAGTCTGCCATTCAGGTTTAACCCTGAGCCACATTAGGTGTCCTTCCTCATCGATATACTGTCTTGGAACTGGTATCAAAGCCATTTGCATTGTGATTCTTGCTCCTTGAGCAGAACTACTAGATTCAACTGTAAAATGAAGATGTGGTGGGAGAACATTAAATTATTTACCTGGAAACAGGAGAGTGCGAAACTGTTCAGTGAATATGTCCCCAACTTTAAATTGGTAGGTTGCTTACCACATGGTGATCGTCAGCTCCTTGTAATCCCAGACCTGCCCTGGTTCCCTGACTCTTCTGACCATGGGCTGTCCAAAAACTGAGATTCCCTTAGTCAGAACTGTCATCTCTCTGGTCCTCCCTCAGAACCCCCAACCTCTCTTCTGCCCTATGAGGTCTCTCAACCTTTTCTTTCCTATCAAAGAGCTCCTTTAATGAATTCTTCTAGGCTCTTAACTAATTCTAAACTCTTCTAAAACCTTTCCCATGACAAATCTTCTAGGCTACACTTCACTGACTTGCTCTAAAACAACTGCTACCCCAGACACTTGCACCTTTCCCAAATTCTTTCCTCCCCCACATCAAATCTGTTGCATCCTACCTTCCTACTTCAGTGGCTTCACCTCTGAGTCCCACCAAGATCCCCAGCAGTACCTACAGATCTTTCAGACCCTTCCTTAGCCCATAAGATTAACCCTCCTTCATTCGCATAGCCTACTGAGACCTGCTATCAGCTATCACTGAGTAACACATATGGTCAAAACTATTTCCTTCAGCCAGGATATTACTTTCTCAGGAACATCATTGGCAAAAGCAAAGTCCAGGCAGAACTTTCCAAATCCTATACATAAAATGTTAAAAACCACCTCCCCAATATCCTGTGGGCAGAAGAGGAAGAAATAAAGTAGCTAAATGATGATCTAATATAAACACAGCCCTTTTAGGGATTAATCTTGTATCTAATTATCAACAGCTGGGAGAAGAGCTGAGATGTAAAAGAACACAAAATCAGGAAAATGAAATTGGAAATTTTGGCATGGATAACTGTGTGTTTACACCCTTCAGCATGTGAACAGATGCTACGCTTGACGAGGGAAGGTGGGCAGGATAGCAGACTTATCCTCAGGCTTCCTTGGAGTTCCTGTGTTGAAGCTGGACATCTGCTGGAGGCCAATTTGAAAGGCTTGCAGAAGAAAAGACAGGGAGGTGTGCGACTGTGAATCATCTTTAGAGGCTGTAATAAACACTCTAAGACTCAGATTCTCAGAAGTGTTTACACTAAGATTGAATGCAGACATGGTTACTGTAGATCAGCTGATATGCAGTAACTCATTCTCTCAGCACATTAGGCCCTTAATGAGCCTAAGCACTCACTTTGGGCACTATTCTTAGGTAAGAACTATTGCCAGATCTTTTATTAAAAGAATTATTATTTCAACATGGGATAACTCTGTTAGTTTTATTATGTTTTGGATACAGTTAATGTATTTTCTTTAAAGCTCGATGAAAGCAAGTAAGAATAATTGTGAATGTTTGAGCCAGATTCACCAGTACCCTTCATCTACTTTGCAATATTCTGAAGCAGTTATTGACCAGCCATAGCAAAACAGTTAACATAGATTTACCATTTCCCTGCATCACTGAAGTGGCATAAAACAGTCTGGACCCTACAGTGAATCCCACTCTTCTGTCATGTCAGCATTTCATTTAAGCTATATCATGTCTCAGTATTCAATATTCACAGAACTGAAAAGTTTCAAAACTGAAGACATTCATATGACACATTGATGTCTGAGGCACTTAGGTTTGAAATTCAGATCACAAATAACAGCATCTAAGACTTTTCAGATATCCTCATTTGTATACAATACTGAGGTACACTTGACTTTAATGAATTTCTAAATTGCAGAATTGTCTTGATAATGCTTTATAAAAGTGAAAGACAGAAATAACAGCATTCTGTATCCATAAGTACTATTCAAACAGCTCTGTGTATTGCTGATACTGTGGTATTCAGGGTTTATAGGCTTCCAGAGACATCTTCAGCTAGAATTATTGTTGATCTTTACAGCACGTCTCCTGACACCAAAATTGATGTGTACTCATATTTAATTTTAACAGCACTGAAGATGATACTTATGTTGCTGCAATAAGTATTGTCTTCAGGACTCACAGAGCTTAAGGTTGGATCAGAACTCCCATTTAAGTATCAGTAATGCTGCTAACACTGATCCTATTAAACTACATATAAACTTCTTTAGTCACTTAAAAGATACAAATCTGGTCAGTAATCAGTTCAGTATGCGTCTAGACTGTTGTGTCCACAAGTACAACAACATCTAGATTGCTCAAGGAAAATAATAAACTTGCCCTCACTTTCTCCTGCTTTCTAGGAAAACACTGTACATTATTATTCCTCACAAAAAAAGAAGCTTTTAGGAGATGGGATTGCTTGGGCTGAAACTTCCAGTTCTAGATAACCACAGACACTTGCCTGCCAATTAGTTAAACCTGTTTCAGACCCTATCAAGCTTTCTGAAATGGGATTCATAACACTGTAGCACCTTACAAACGGAAAGTGTAGGTTCATACTAGATTTTATTACATTCACTATGTTTGTAGATGTAGGTTGTAGATGGGAGACAACAATTCCTTCCACAGTGTTCCTTCCACAACCTTCATTAGATCATGGATTGCACATGCCTTCATGGACAAATATTTTCAGTGCTTAAAGAGGAAGGGTATGCAGTAAAAACATGATACAACAAATCTTTTTTAGAGATCATCCATCCTAACATTTGTTTACGAAAGGATGGCATAAACAGACATCCATGGGAACTCAGTGACAGTATCTGTCTCACACAGAGGTTTGATATACCTCATTGGTTTGCACTAAGTGTCAAAATGGCAATATCTTGTTTGACTGTGAGACAGTGGTTTCAGGCTCCCCCCTCCCTATAGTTCAAACCTTAGTGGCATCCTGGACCTTTGCATCACAGGCAAGCAAGAATCAAATTTGCCACAGTGCAATGCAGTGGCTGCCCAGCCTATGGGGTTTCTGCAGAGGCCTGCAACATGCATGGGCTCATCAGCCTCATCCCGCTCGGTGACTTCCTTGACTTGGAATCAGCAGTTCTACTTTACAATAGTCCAGCACTGGCCAAATTAAATGAAGTTTTGCTGTTGCAGTTGTTTTCCTGCACCCGCCTTGAGAAGAATATGAACAAATGACTGAGTTTAGTGGGCTGAAAAGGCCAGCTCTTGTTTTTTCATCTTCTTGATCTTGTCCACTTTGTAACGTTTCAACAGTGCAAGAAAATTGGCTGAGCTGGGCATGGTATCAGTAGTCCCACCAGCTGCCAGGACCAGAAAATGGCACAACAAGATGGCACACCATTATGCTGGCTGCATGGACCAAAGAGAAGCTGGGAACGTGGATGGTTCAGATCTGTACTTACTGAAGTCCTGAATCTTTTGTGATTATGTACATGAGTGCAAAGTGAGACTGAAATGCTACTCACATGGGGTAAAAGAAGTTCTGTATCTTCTTTTTGCATTTACTGGGCCCACTACAGTTGTCTTCTTAAGGTTAAAGGCTTCTGAAATACCCAAATTATGCTCCATTCTTAGTTGTTTCAAAAACAGAGTGAAGAGAAAGGGACTCTGAAAAACATGATGGCATTATAGTAACAAAATAAGACTACAAGAGTGGTTAGCATTTCTATTCCTAACAGAGAAAATGTCAGCTGTATTAATGTCTGAAACTCCAGGTAATCAGAAAAAATAAAGGCAGATGCAGTGGCAGACTAAGGTTTCTGACCAGATTTTTTCTGAATGTTTTGCAATGGAGTTAAAAATTCCCTGTACCTGTTATCCCACATTTGATTATTAGAAGAAACCATTGATAATGCTGAAACACAAAAGACTGGATTTGAAGAGCCTCATTACTTGTCAGCGGTGCCATATGGAATGTTTAGAAGAACTGATGTAAGGGAATTGTAAATGGATGTCACACAAGGGATGCTGAGAAGACTGTCATCCTCTGTGCATTGGAAAGTATTTGAACATAATGTGTCAGCACCTTCTGTATCTTTTCAAAATAAGGATGCTGAACAAAACTGAACAAACTGCTAGTCTGGGCATTTCTAATTAAATGGAAATATTCCACACAAGAAAGGGCATCTGAATCTGACTCACAGCAAGCTGCACTAGTTATTTATTATAAAACTGCTTAGTACAGTTAGCAGTGCAATGCAGTTATATAACTCCTTAAAATAATTTGGCTGCAGTATGTCAGATCTTCAGTAAAGACGTTTGAGTGCACTGAGGACCCAAATAATAAAGATTTAAATCCAAAAAGGCCTAAATGTCTGAAATAGAGTGGAGAGGTGAAAATCCTAAACTGAAGTACAGCCTTCAAAATTTTTAGATGTCTGAACTCCAAAACCTTTACCACTTTTTTCTTTTACTTTGAATTTCTCTGAATTCTGAATTTGTTTTGCTCTGGAAGGGATGAACAGCTAGGCATTTGGCACATCCTTAAGCTAGCTGGTAATCAGAAACTGCATATTCCTCCCCTTACATCCTCGGAGGGGCTCACACATCAGGAAAAAAACAACACGAAAAGCCTGATGTGATAGCTAAGCAGTCATGGAACTTAACTGGAAGTGGAAAGATCATCATGAAATCCAATCCTCACTCCCAGGACTATGTATTTTTTAATGTTTTCATATATATATTATATTTATATGCATTTTTCTTAATTGCTGTTTCATATTAAAGTCCACAATAGCTCTGGGAACAGAAATCAGAATTGTCTCAGGCCTATATGAGTACACAGTTACAGCAATGTCTCAGCACACCACTGTTACACTCTATCCTGCTTTCACCTGTCATAAATGCAGCGATCAGGAAAGTGACCCAGAATGAAAAGTAATCTTCCCGGAAGCCCTCAGTCAGGTGCCAAGACACTCTAGAGGGCTTAGGATCCTTCCTTAGCCTTAATTGTTCCTAATGGCTAGCTACAAGCGGCTGCGTGTTGACCACATTAGTGTTATGCATCTCTCTAGTCAGAAAGTAGTTTTATGTCACTTTCAGAAGTACATAAATAATCCCATAATCCAATCATTAGGAGCCCACAACATTTTGGCAGGTATTTGGTACAAACAGCAGTCTACAAACTAAAATTTTGGGGTACCTACAGGGTGCTTCAACCTTCCCCTAAACCTCATTGTTCAGAAATGAGATATTTACTAAATATTATCACCAAGCTGAATAACTTAGAAATAGTAGTTGCATGCTTATTTTAGAGTGAAAAGTTGTGTAAGACACTATTTGTTTAACCAAGTTTTTTCTAAGAAGGATACTTTTCATGCCCAAGTAAACACCATCCTGAAAATGTGCTTAGGTATTAAGTAGGCAACAAGCAATTTGTAGGTGCTAATTTGTGCTAAGCTATCATTTTTAGGCACTGAAATTGCCTTGGAGTCATTCGTTTTTCAAAAAATTATTTCTTTCTTTTAACCTACTGCAGGCACATAAAATAATCTGTCTTTAAGAAGACACATCTTTCTCAGTTTGCAATTTTACTGCACTTCCGTTCAAGTTGGATGAAATCTGAAGCAATCAGGGATAAAAGAGTCTTCCTGTGGGAGTAAACTATATTTACACCCTCTATCAAGCCTTTTTTACTGTGCCAGAACAGTCTAGTATAATCAGAATCAGGTGTTCTTTTTGCCTACTGTTTTTTTGTTTGCTCTGTCATTTGATTCCATTTTGCTTTTATGAAATGCCTGGAGGTCTGCTAGCTAGCAGGCCTGATTCTTCAGTGCTCTGTATTTTACTGTTGATGCCTTCTGCTACCATTCCAAATTCCTCACCCATTTATTGTGCAGGCTAAGTTTGCCTTCCTAGGGCCAAATCAGATGCAGACAGAAAATGAAAGGAACATCTTTAAAGGAGGGATAAACTGGTGTCTGAAGGTACCTGTCTCTCCTTGTAATTTAGAGCAGAAACTCATTAAACTAGCATAGACTAGACACCTAAATTAAAGATGGCTGAAATCTGGGGAGTTGAGTCCCACCCTTGGAATTTCTTTACAGCTCTTTAGCTATTATAAAAGGAGTTAAAGTGAACATAAATGTGATGTAATACCTACCTTAAGGATTCTAAATACTGCCAGAATAAAGGGATTTTAGTATAAATAAATATCCCCTAAACTGAGCAATCCTAAAACTATCATAGGCTGCCTCAGTAAAATCAGTCCAATAGTGGGGATCCCTCAGAGCTAATGTAATTCTCCCTGCACCATCTTTTGATCCCTGGTGTCATGTGCAGCCTGAACTCTGAAACGAAATTCAGAACTCAAGTTGTCTTGCATTTGAGCTGCTTCTATTTGCAAGAGAAAAGACCAGGTTTTAAAATTAGAGGAAAAAAATCTGTTTCAGTTAAAGAACAGCAATAATACAAGTACAAGCATGGAAAGATCTAAGACTAGAGAAGAGACTAGGACTGGCCAGAGAAGGAGAGAGACTGTGACTTAGAGCCACTGGAGCATAGGGAACCACTTTGAAAAGAAGACTTTTATTCATGTCATTAAATTAAACATGCTACAGGTACACAAAGTGTAAAAAGAAGCTTTGTAAGTAACATAAAGATCCATCTTAAAATACAGTGAAAAAATAGTTCCTTTGTGGCCCAGCACCAAACTGTAGAAGGAAAAAGCAAGCAGATTTTGCACTATGACCAATTGATTAATAAATCTCAGCCCTGTCAGGCAAAGGAGAGGGAATAAGTTCTAGAGCTACTGATCTGCCACAAAGATTGTCCCAGAGGTTAGTCTTCTCTTCCCACCTATGACAAGGGAACTCCAGCACTTCCCCTGACTGCAACAACAAGCTGTGTGCAAATGGGAAAGGAAACTGTATTCATTTTCTGCATCAGCCTTCTCCGGAGTTTGCTTGGGGAAATGCACAAGCCTGCCTATCTGCCTGTGTGCAAAAACTGGCAGGGTAAACAGGCTAATCAGCTCCAACCATGCCTTTGCAATCAGACTCTCCTGAGAATTGCACACACTTTTTCCACACGGTTTCTTTAGAAAATAAGCGCTCATATTACACAGACAATCTGCACTGAATTAGTGACAGCTCCAGGCACACACCAGCCCACCCATTTTAGGCAAGTCTGCTTGTCAGCTTTGTTTTTTAACTCTGTTCAGTAACACGTGTGCCCTTGCAGCATTGCCTGGTGCTATTCTCCTATGTTCTTTAGGCACTCTGGAATGGTATACCCGCAATACGGCAGATTCAAGAAGGGAGATGGTTAGCTCACTTAATTTTTATATTAGCACTCAGATCTTTGCCTCTTTCTTTCTCAGGTAGCAGAAGCTGAAAACTAACAAGATACCATAGTACCTTGACAGTGTTCATTCTTAGAAGAAACCATGAATCTTTCTAGCCAAGGTCTCCATCCAGTCGCCCAGGGCAAGAGATGCTGGGGGGCAAGCAACATCCTCTGGCAGCAGAACGGTTCCCTTTCAGGACACCAGGACATCAGGAATGGGCAGGGACACCGTCCCCATCAACAGGCATCCATGATCTTGCCTCCTAATGTGTGGTCACAGGCTTTGCATGCCTCTGCCACAGCCCCATGTTGCTGAGGAACAAGCATTTTAGGGCCATCACAGAAATGGGGAGAGAAGTAAGCTAGCCATACATCCCTTTAGCTTACAACCCCTTTTCTTTTCTCTCCCATCCCTTCCCCTGCCCTAGGGGAGTACCACAGAAACACCAGGTTTAGTGTTTTTATCTTTAATCTAGGGGTCACAGAGTTTCACCTTCTCTGACAAAGGGTTTAAAGTGATTCTGCTGCAAGCAAACTGTGCCCAGGAAGACATGTAATTGCAGTGGTTACTTCTTCTGTTCTGTGGTTACTTCTTTTGTTCTGTGATAGAGACAAAAACCAGATCATTCCCTCCCTTTTTCACTAGCCTGTATGTGTTTGATTCAGTTGTAGTGCCTCTGTTCTATATTCTTTTCAAACATCTCCTGATAAGATTTAGGTGAATCCACACAAGAGAACAGGAATGCCTCAGGTGTTTCCTGCCATCTTGCTCCAAGGCCTATCTGTAGATAAAAGTGTGTTGCATGCTGGACCATGCAGTCCAGGTCCCTGACTGCTCCCATAAAGAGACATACTGGGGAGTACATAGTCTTCAAACTGTGTGCACGTTTCCTCTGTAAGGAAACCCATGCTCATGTGTAGATGGATCCCAGTCCAGTGTCTTCCCAGCATGGACCTGGGCTGCAGGCTGCGAACAGGGTGAGTCCAGGTAATAAGGTTGAAGACACACCACAAAACATGCCTGTAGGCTCAGCCCAAAGGGTATATACATCTTGTCTGTCAGTGTAATCCCTGGTCATTTCCTTCTCCATTCCTGATTAACTCAGAAGCCTTTTCAGTCAACTGGGTCATGAAGATCCCTTTCAGGAGCACCGGGGTTGTGTTGGGAGCCTGGACACTTAACTGAAGTGGCAGACCACAGGGCGATTAGGTGAGGGCTGTTGCAATGCCTAGCTATCTTTGAGGCTGTAACTGTCAGTGTTTAGCAGTCTGATTTTTAATTTATTAATCACCCCAAGTACACATAAAAACAAACCATATCAAGAACTATACAGCCCTATTTTATCAGGGTTTGTTCATATATCATAATTATAATGATTTTCTGTTGCCATTAAATCCTTAAATAGAGTTTATTTTCAACAAGGTTTGACTATCCATATAATAATGTTTGACTGGCTGTTGTTCCTGCAATTGGAGAGCCATTACATTAGGCAGAGGGATACCTCTGCTGAAAGGCAACTTTTATATTTATTTCCACCCTGCCCTGTTAATTTATGTGGTATGTTCTGATTGGAGGCATATATTGAATAAAATGAGAGTAACATGATTGAAAGAAGATGTTTATATTTCATCATTACTCCAAAATATGAGTATATGTATGTAAATAAAACAAGTCAGCCAGTGAGTGGCAAAACATGTCCCTTCCTTACTCTTCCTCCACTGAAGAACCACAGCCCACTCCAGACAGAATCAATGAAAAGCTCTACACAGCAACTTGCAGTCAGACCAGAAGGAGTACAGATATATCTTTGCTGCTTTTATGTAGTTATCTTAGGGAACAAATCTGCAGCAAAATGACAGCATGGGCTAGCAATCTGAGAACATGCCTAGCAGGCATCCCATGAGTGCTTATACAGGGCATAACAGATGCCCCTGCCACCAATTCTTCGCTGTCAGTCACGCTAGCAACACTGAAGCTGTAGAAGGATTCCTTACCTGCACTACTTTCATTTGTTATGGCGATATGTCCCTTAGAAAGGAATCCAGAAAACAGCAAAACTGAGTCATACTGAAGACCTGCTTATCTGTTAAGACTACATAGGAGAATCATCCTTTAGCCAAGATGCCCTACATTTTAAGATGATTATGCACAGTAGCTGGTGATAGGTACCCATTTGTGAAAGTGAGATAATGTATTACTTTCCCCAAAGTAGGCAGACTGCTTATTAAATTTAACTTGCCGTCTGTGTCTTCTGGCAATGCCAGCAACAAAACAAACTGCCTGGGTTTGGGCCATATTGGAACAAGAAATGAGGTAAAAAATGACATTAAAAAGTAATTCTCTGCAATGGATTTTCTTTTTACTAAGTCATTCTAATGTACTCTTCCATATGTGTAAATTATGTGTGATAGTCATAAAAAGGCTCTTGCTTTAAATTACCTCCATTATTTGCTGGTCCTTTCAGACTGTTGATATAACTGGAATACAGGCAAGCTGACAAACCACAGTCATTTAAGGTGATTGATGGATATGTCAGGTAAAAGCCCCTGAGATTTTCAGCTTCTGGTGTAACCAGATTCAGGGAATAGTGTATAGTGGATATTCACACTACCAGAAGAATATATACCAAAGCAAAAGATATTAACAGTTAATCTTAACAAAGCATGAGCTGGAATCCAAACAACTCAAAAGAAGCATCAACAGCATCAACAGCAGGAAAGTGACACTTTGCAATCTAAAAACTTGGTCTAAAGTCCTTGGTCCCTGGAATAGTCTGTTTGTTTAAACAAGATTCAAACATTAGCAGGCTGCAAGATGTTTTAAGGGGGCTCATGGGACTGTATACACTGGTGCACAGCTAACTGATGGACCAGATTCAAAAAGCAGAAATAAGCACCTAAATCCAAAACTGGACTTCAGATATGTAAGTCCAAAGTGGCACGGTCATTAAAGACCCATCTGCACACCATAGGCATCTGGCTTTTCTACTGTTAGTAGATGAAGTTTCTATAATTGAGTGCCTATAGTCAAAAGATTTATGTCTTGATGAGACTGAGTTTCTCAACACAGAGCTCCTGCCTAATCTTAGATGGGAAACTCAGTATAGAATGCTGTTGAAGAGGGCTTTGAAGGGCTCATTGTAGTAAGCATTTTTGAAAACACCTCATAGCTAATCATGAGATCAAGTATCTTTATAAAATACAGTAACAGCTGCTGTTTCCTTTTAAAATGCTGGGCCAGGGTGTGGGTGGTATGTAGTGGCCTAGCTGCTACACCATTTGCACATGCAATACGTAACCTAGCTTCATTTCCCTCCCCAGATTGAGTCAAGCCTACATCTACTATACTATCTAACTCTATTAGTGGATGAAACCAGACACAGATCCTTCTCCCTTTCTGTGCCTTTCCCCATTATAGCAGCTCTGGCAAGACTGGGGAGAGTAGAGCTCCAATGATTTCTCCAGCCTAACTGTTTGAAGGGGACTATTACCATCAGGCAGAAATTAATAATGCCATAACAGAGAACATGGGATGAAATTCTCTCTCACCTTCCCCTTCCCATGCCATCAGTGTCAGAGAAGTGTTAGGGTGGCCTGGGATTCATCAAAGTAGTGCTGCATCTGGCAATTCAGCCTAGCATTTGTAATTGGACTCATGACCCTCTCTTCATGCCTGAGTACAACACACTTTGCTATTTGTGCAGTCATCTACACTAGTCCAAAGGGGTGGATAATCAACAGTCTGGAAAATGAGGCTTGATGCCTATTTTATATTCATTTTGCATGGGTACAAATGACTGGACAAGTGCCAAATGATAAGGCATCAGATCTATATAGGTGTTAAATAAACAGCAAATAGTCCCCACTTTATTTCCAAGTATAATTAGTTTGATCAGTGGAAGAAACTTCAATATAGCTGATAGCCAGTAACATATGAAAATCTAAAATATTTCTATGAAACATGAAATTCATATATTTCCACAATGTCTGAAGTTCAATAATGTTCGGTACTGATATAACTTGTATTAAATATAAAACATTACAGATATCGAATGTTTTTCCACAACAGTTGGAATATAATATTGGTAACTAAAATCAATAGTTAATTGAATTATAACACCACAATTAGATTACACGACAGCCATGTACTTATTTGTCAGTCAGCTGTAACTTGTGTTAATAAGATTCACTGAACTCATTATCTTTTGTAGACTGTTAATTTCTGAAAAAAGACCTGTGAACAGAAAGGATGTTGTCTTGTTAAGCAAATTCCAGATTGTTATTGAACACTCCAGGAATAATGAAAAGAAATAATTTCCAGAGAGGATATGGAATTATTTGGTTGACCTTTATGATTTCTACTCCTTAACACAGACAAGATCAGAAATGGAAAATCTCCTGATCCAGGTGTTATTAAAAGCCTATGGAAGGCTTTTAATAGGATGAAGGATAGAACTAGTCTAGGAAAATGCCCATGAAATATGGATTTTTGGTTTTTTAATGAATCGAACCCACCTTGACAATAACCCCATCTCATCTTATGGCTACCCAATAATGCACATGAAGTGCCTTAAGACACAGGACCCAAAAAAAGCTACTTGAATCATGCAGTCCAGATTGCTATTAGACCAATAACTGCACAATAGACATTTCCTCCAGTGGATGTTGTAAACTTTTATTTTCTGCCTTCCACATGCCACAGCAAACAAACAACATTTACCATCCTTACACACTTAAGTTTTAGTATTAAGGATCAGAAGTCCAAAAATCTTACAGTATGCCAAGGAAGAACAGCAGATGTGACTGAGTACATTAGCAATGTCTTAGGTGCTTATGGTATCAGAGAAGTGAGAATACCCAGATAACTCAGACGTGAATTTCAACTTATGCTACTGAGTCAAAAAAAAAAAAAATAGTTCCTAAGAATCTGACTTTGGGAAAATAACTTCATTCCAGCATCCAGGAATCAGTTCAACTCTGAGTGCTGGAAGGACACACAGAGTGTGTCCTGCGTGTCCTAAGAAACGAGGATTTCTCAGTATAATGAGGAACTTCAGAGTATTCCACCCAGCACCCAGTTTTGTGGCTAGTCCCCTGTCCATTACAAGAAGGAAAACAAACTATGAGGAAAAGGGGAAAATACTTCTTCATTGCTTACATGTGACCTGAAGTGTATAGTTAATTACATTCAATATAAATACATGTACTATACTGTACATTCAATATAAAAATATGACTAACAAATTGTTGATTACATTTCCTTTCAACTCCATTTCAAGAATACCAGAAGGTCTCATCTTCAAATGTGTATTTCAAGCACCAAAACTGCCTATCCTCTGTCATACAGTCCTTTGTATAAACTTAACAAGCTTCATCTTGAAACAGTTTAGGTCCTTGACCCCACTACTCTCTTTGAAAGGCTACTAAAAAATTGCAGATATAAGATTTCTTCTTATTTCCATGACCAATTTCCTGAACAATTTTATAGTCTTTTTTTTCCCCTTTCTCTCAGTTTTAAAATTGGTAGTTTTGCAAAAATTCTTGTACTTGGTCTGCAAATGCTTGACCTCCTTATGTTAAACCACAAATCAAAGTCAGTCTCAAGCAGAAGAATGAAAGTTCTGTGGAATCGGTATTCTCCCTTTCCTTTGCTTCCTCAAGGCTAAGGAACACAGATAGGAGAGTCTGGGAGGAGTGTGCCAGTCATTTGGATAAGTATTCTGATGCTAGTATCAGCTAGTACTTTCTTTGTGCAATACTCTTTAAAAAAGAAAAATAATAAGGTTGTGCTTAAGAGATAAATAATAGATATGTAACTATGAAGTAATAAAGCAGTAAGCACTGATACTGTATTTTTTTTCTAATGAAATAAAAAAAATTTCAAAATACCATAAATATCAATTTAAGCGTTTTTGATAACCAGTTTTCAGGATCTGTAGTCTTTATTGCTTAACCTGTTTTCACCAGCAAATTTAGTCTCACTGAGAGACTTCATCCCACAGTGACGCCTGCATGTTAAAGTGTCTCTGGGGTCATGAGAACTTCCTGCTGTTCCCTCAATAACTGTGAATTACGGAGTCTCTTTCGCCTACCTACCTCCCAGCACCTCTGCCCTCCCCTCACTGGGCTGTAAAAAGGCCACATGATGGAAAAGTGGAGCAGGGATAACTTAGTTTGGGGCATCTCCCTCACTGTACTGCTGTAGTAAAGAAGCTGAGCTCATAGTACAGCTCCAGATATGGAGAACAAATGCAGATATCCGCACCAGCAGCAATATTGGTTTCACCAGAACTCGTGATAGCAACAGGTTGTCTTTACACTGTTCATCACTAATACGTAAGCAATCCTTATGACTCTGAGTTAAAAGCCTTAAAGCAACCACTCCTAGCTCCAGGATCCTCAGGATTTCTGCCTTAAAATCATGTAAGCCTGTGGCTATATTTTTACCTAAGAGTATTCAGTGGCTGTTTTTGTGTCTTTAAAGTAGGTGAGGATCCAGCCAGAGGTACAGTGACCATCTGAGAGAAAACAGCTTTTTGTTGTTGGAGGTGTCTTTTTATAATTATTTTAAAGATTCTTCTTTCTTTATGGTTGTTCTTGTACTCAGGTGAGCTTGTTCTGATAGAAGTAAAATAAAGGACTTTTTTTCTGAAAATAGCTGCTCCTCTATTTACTTCAAGGAGCCTCAGTACCCATTACGTCTGTTTCTCAGACTTCACTGAGAAATTCTGAGTACCTTAAGGGATGGGAGCTAATGCTGCATATTTCCCATAGAAATAAAGTCTGTTGTGTTTGTGTACACACTGAGTCTCACATTAGTTTTTCCTGTAGGAATAGGGGGAGGATTGGCCAGGTAACACTAGGTATAAACATGTTACACCATTGAGTCAGCAGAGCTCCCTCCAGACTGGAAGTCACGCAGCCACTTCAGCCTCAGTTAAGTTAGTCCTAATCCAGCTATACTGCTGCTGGGGGGAGAGCTAGGGTGTCTGCTTTGCTCAGCCAGGTAGGTCTACGAGCTTGGGCAGGAGGAATGATGCAAATCTCTCTCCATGCTTCTCATTACAATAAAAACTTCAGACAGTGAAATAATAAATTAACTAAGTTACTGTGTAGATTTATTATTATTGTGCCTTTTGTTCTTTGTTCTCCATAACCTATGGAAAATAAGAAGTGTGAATAATCCTCTTCTTTAGAAAGGGTGAACTAAAGCATAAAAAGATTGTCTTATTGAGACCTAGTGGTACCAAGTTTGCTTACCTTCCTTCTCCTATTATTTTCCATTAATATATGTTTTCTTACTTTTAAAACTGATGCCTCGACTGTAAGTTGATAGAACATTACCCGCTGGTCTTTTCTAATGAAGAATCACCTGCTGTGTTTAAGCACAGTTTTCTGATGCTTGCCAACATCTATGATATGCGTTTACTGCAAAATGATACAGTCTATTACAGTATTTTCACCTAATTCCCAAGTTTGCCTCAGGACGTGCAGTTCCACATACTGGTTTTGTGTCATTTAATGGATTATCACTCTGAGTTCCATATGTCTTTCTGTACCAGATCTTTTTTCAAGAACTTCTGACTATAGAAAGTGCACAGTGACAAAGCTACTCACAGTAAATAAGTCATCAGTCTGTAATGTCTGAATTCTCTTACTTGGCAATTTCTAATTTATAATTGAGTTTAGGACTGGTAAATCTTTCATCCTCCAGTATGCTTTCCTAAAGTGCTGTGTTTCTTATCCCAACCATAGTCTTATCAAGGCGTGTATAAATTACCAGAATTGTAAAGTGCATTTTTCAACTTCCAATTACTCACCGACTGCTCTATATTTTGAACTGGATTGTGTACCTCTTGATAAGAAACATCTCTTTCATATGCTTCATAGAGTACAGTACCCTTCAGACTATAATACAGTCTCAGAGTTGCCCTCTTATGACTAAGTTAACTGAAGACAACAAGAACAAGTGCTTCAGAGCAAGACATTTTTAGAAATAGGGCTGAATGCTTTTCTTGTACCTTTTGGTGCAAATGGAAATATTGTTGAAATCCTTTTTCAATTCCACATCTGCAGAGAGTATTAACCCTGCAAAAGATTTTAATTGCTCCATTCCTCCAGTCAGAGTAAATTCTTAGTTCCTTTACCCTCGACACTGCGTGGCATTCAGAAACTGCTGAGACACAGGAAGCGTGAGCTCTCACTGATCTGCCTTACATGTACCATGACCCTCTGTGTGCAAGAGCAGCTGACTCTGCAGCACCTGTAAGGACCCCTGAAGCGAGAGCAGGAGTGGTAGACCAGCATCTCTTGGGAGCATCACTAGAAAGGGGACACTGAGAAGCCTCCTTACCACAGTAGCCCAGTTTTCCCTTGTCAAATTCCTGATCTGCAGACGCAGTTTTCTCTACAATAACTTACAAGCTTACTTACAGATTGAAGTTGTATTCTTTCCACAGATTCCTTTTCCAGATCTGCTCCCTTGAATCTGCTTGTGATGTATACTAACATCAGATGACGTCCTTCCCCGTGCTGCTGCTGGGGTGATATCTGTGGGACACTGATAGGTCCATATTCAGCTTACAGTACTTTAGACTTCTACCTGAAGAACTTACACCAGATATGTAATTACTCCAGGATGGCCCTATAGTCAATGGGGAAAGTCAGTCCAGTTTTAGGTGATCTGAATTGCCTTTTGCACTTCCTCTTTCCACGCACAGAAGAGAAAGCCATAAAGACTGGGATCATAATTTAGAAACCTCTTTAGGAGGCATGTATCTGGGTCTGAGAGTAAAATCTAGAGCCTAGGGACATAATGTCCCCAGTGTCTCTGGATCTGGGAATAGGGACATAGTCTCCTGCCCAGAAACATCCACTGAGAGCAGAATTTTAGAGAAGTAAACGACAAAGAGCTACCTTG
The DNA here is from genome assembly GCF_003343035.1 of Apteryx rowi. Taxonomy (NCBI): domain Eukaryota; kingdom Metazoa; phylum Chordata; class Aves; order Apterygiformes; family Apterygidae; genus Apteryx; species Apteryx rowi. The sequence continues at coordinate 44,594 of NW_020447496.1, read as the reverse complement.
TCTCTGCAGAACATGTGTTTATCTGGTTGTATTTGGGAAGATTTTCAAAAGAAAAACAAAAGATGCATCTATATTACAGCTTTTATATTTCTGCCCCAAAATTCAGAGATGCTGCTGACCTGTTTGACATATATTCCCACACTTTCTTTATCAGAAGTGCCTAAACCATTTCAGCTGATATTTCACCAGAAATTCACCTGCTTTCACCCATTCTGTAAAGCATCAATATTGTTAGTATTTGGCAAAGTTAAAAAGTGATTGAAAACATGCATTGATCTTAATGAAACATAGTAATATTAGTAATGTTCTTCATATACCCAATGTAAATAACTTTAGAATCTCAGTCTATAAATACAAAGCATCACTTACAGCAAAATAAAGATCAAAACTTTTCAAATAAATCAACAATTTAAAATTTTCCTTAGAACTTCTTAGCCTAATCTGCACCCATCTGTTCTTCTAAACCAACCTGAACAGTATAGCCTGTATTTATAATGAGTAAATTATACTAAATTAATTAAATATTTCAATTTCGGCACTGTGAATTGAAACAACGTAAATTCAAAGAGTTTTCACTAACGAAGAGAACACTTCTTTGATTTAACTACCTATTTTTAATCAACACGAAGAATATTCTTTGCATTTTATTACAAGAATGCCTTTTTGACATTATTCTTTATAGTGGCAAAGCGGAAACGGAATACTTATTATTGCAGTAATAATTCAACTTTGCTGTATTTTTCTTTACAAATTCTCCGGTGATTTGGGGGTATTTAGTCAGGTCACTGCAACAATTTACCCTACGTCAGGTCAGCAGGTTGCCTGGCAACTGTGCTCAGGATTGACAAAGGCAGGCTACCTTCCCAGGTTTTTTACCTCCCCTTTAAAATCAATATGACAAGCTTGATATTGGTGATGTGAGATTAGCTGAGAAAATGCATGAAATTGCTGGAGAAGTGCATTGCTCAAGATATTCAATTTAGAAGGCGAGGTCTGGGCACATCACTCTCTTACAGCTGTGTCATTATGGTTTTCCCTACCAGCAGCATTTGTTAAAGTATTATTTACAAAGACGCTGTTTCATTTAGTACATGTGCTTCATGTCAGTACTGGCTTGTCTTTTTTTCTTCTCTTTTTTTTTTCTTTTTTCTTTTTGAAGCAGTTCCTTTGCTGAGCAAGAAGAGATCAGCCTGTGTTTCATGACAGTATCATTATATGTTTTGCACTGAGCAGTTGAGTTCGGGGTTGTTCGGAGGAGAAAATGATTACGGAGTGAGGTGTTTCTGACGCAGTACTGTTTATTTTCAAGAATATACAAACACTTCTTTCCTCAGCACAGCAAAATGCAAGCGACAGTGTTTGTCCACTAATCCCAATCCCCTTTTCAGCCATAGAGGCTTCCGCTTTTCTGAGTCGCTTTCTCGGTCACTGAGGCAAGTTCAGTGCTTGAATCTAGTGTTCATGTCTTCATGCTCCCTTTTAAGCTTCCTTAGTCTCTCTGCAGTTTTCAGTGCAAACTTACAAGATACGGCTAAACAATGGCCAAAAAAACCCCACAAACCCACCCTCCTGCCAATTTGAAATTATTCGTGCCTGCATTTGAAATCAATATTGCTTTTTGAGCATGCCAGCATGCACCGTTTGGGGCATCGGAGTTAGAAATAAATCACAGCCTAAGCCAAAGTCCTCGCCGAGCTCCTGGCGGCCCCGGTGTCAGCCATGCCGCTCGTCCCTAATCAAAGAGCCGCTGTGGCCCTGGCAAGCAAGGGCAGCCGCAGCCGCCTTCATGTATAATGAGACGTGACCTTGAATATCTTTACCCCCAAGCCAGGGTGGAGCTATTCTAAATTGGTTTTATTTCAGGAAAATAGCAGGTGATAATGCCAGCTCCATGTATGAGTGTAAGAAAGCTAAATGGTGGCAGGAACGCACATCTGGGTGCTGCCATTTTTTAAAAGGGTCGCCCCCCATCCTTCTTCCTCAAGTTTAAAATTGTAATGGCAGGGAAGCAGACATGATTACTGAATTTCACGTCTGTAATCTCACACTCCTACAATTATGTAAGAGACTGCAACGGTCAGGATTTATAATCAGGATTATACAGGTTAGTATAGAAAGTAGAATGGGGGATAATACAGTCATGATGTTAACAAAAACGAGTTACAGTGTCTAGGTATTTGCTGAATCGCCCAGTGATAGTCATGTAGGCTGCTTATGTATGAACTATTGACTACTTACCGCTTGGTTGTGTGATTGGTCACCTTAGTCATTAGACATTTTTTCTGCTGTCTGGTTTGACAAATGAGTCTTGTAAGATAGGAGAGGGCAAAAGAGAAGGCATGAATAGTGAAGTTCTCATTTTTAATGCACCATTACCCAAGTCTGCAGGTAAAGATGGTATAGACTTGCTCCTAATATTTTGTATGAACAAAAAACTTTTGTGAAAGTTTTTGGAGGTTACCAGGGAGGCATAAATATAGTCCATATGAAAAGCCATTTCGATTTCTAGTCAGTTCACAAATGTTTTTTTAAAGTTTTGAGTAGCTAAGCTGAACCCAAAGCTTATATAATATATATATATATWTTTTTTTTTGATGGAAAAGTATATTTGTTTATGTTCAAATAGTAGCTGTGTTTATATCTGGCTGTCAAAAACTTTTCATTTCACTTACCTTCTGAGAGATGTACAGTGTGTTTTTCAAAATTCTGACAGAATATAGCTGCTCATGCAGAAAAACTGATTTCTAGGCTAGCTTTCTTTTTGCAAACTGCAGGGAAAAAAAAAAAAAAGAAGAAGAAGAAGAAGTAACTCCAAGAGGCCTCATCAGGTTCTTCTTTCTGGCTTCTGTAAGTGGAATGCCCAGGAGAAAGATATTTGCTTTCCCAATAAGTCTCCCTTCTCCAAGTTCTGTCTGATTTAGCTGAAATTCTGAGAGCTTTGAGTAGAGTAAACAGGTAGAGAAGTAATGAAGTTGAACAAAGAGCCCTGGTTGGGGCTAAGTTAACACAGTTGCCTATACAGTGTAATGAAATGAGGATAGGGTCAGCGTTATATTCGGACGTTTCTGTTGCAAAATACTTATTTTTATAGACAAAAACCACATCAGAGTTACATTAATGGACCATTACATCTTTTCTTTTTTTTTAATTCACACAAGCAAAAATGAACCATGTTGGACACCAGTTTAGATGCAAACTTGTTTTGTAAATGTGTTCAAATATGAAAACTTTTTAGTGCTCAATGTGTTTAGCCTGGTGAGCATAACTGATTTAGCTAGAATTACTCCCCCAATATAGAATAATAGTTAATTTTGAAGACCAGAAGTTGTTCCCACATCTCTAGTTTCTAGAAATCCACAGGCAAATCTATCTTGACAGAAAAAATGAGAATAAAATTACTTGAACATTTTGAACATTGGACACTTTTTTTTTCTAAATATGTCTACTGATATTTTGAATACCTTCATTAGACAAACTCAGTACATTGCAGAATTTGTTGCAATCTTTGTTTCATATAACAAAATGAAACTAAAAGGTTAAAAACAGTCACTCCTCCTTCTAGAAACGATGTACCAAAACAGCAAACACATAAAATTACAATTAAAAAGGGGAGAACTCTTGCCAAACTAAATACAGTCTCATGCAGTTGAATGTGTAATGTTTGGTGATTAAGATTGAAGCCCTTTCTCAAAGACTATGGTGAAAAAGTGTATGGGCTGTAATCATAGCTTTTCCTTTGATCTTTAAGTGAAAGATTTCTTGAGGGTCTCACAATAGCCACTGAAAGTGAGGACATTCGGGTTCTAGTAAGTGAAGACAGACAGTTTCTGGCTTATGCCTGAAATACAAGGGGAAAAATGATGACCCATGCTAGTACTCAAATTACAACCGTGGAGTCACTTAGTTTCCTAAGTAGCAGGTGTAGGACACAGTAAACTTCCATTTATAGAGAGCATATTACCCTTTTAAACATAATATTCAAGTCTCACATGGCAGACAGAACTTTTATCAGCTTTCCGTTTAATTCTTCCTTGTGTTATTAATTCAAAATGCAGAAATATCAGTGGCATATCATGGTAAATTAATAGGTATAGATAAAATCTTCTATAAATATTCATTACACCTCATTATTGCAAATTAATGAGTAAGATTTTAAAATTAAGGGTAGTCACATTTGGAGATATGTATCACTTTTCCTACATATGAGACATAAGAAATAAATTACGCTCCAAAGCAAAGTTCTAGTTCACTCCAAGGGTGGCCCTGAGAGTCTGACAGTATATTCTAAATGGGATAAGCAGATTGACTAGAAAGCAAAGACAGGACTGCTGCTTGGCTTTAGGTATGATAAACAGCTGTCCACAACATTCATTTTTAACAGCTGGATCATTTCTTGCATTACTATGTCTTATACTCAAATAATTCTGCTCTAGTGTTATGGCTGCATCCCTGCCACTTTGCAGGAGTGGCTCCGAGGTCATATCCAAGGTCATGTCTGCTACTTGTTCACATTAGATCAACTCAGTCAAGACTCTCAGCAGGGTAACCACAAGTCACCAGGTTTCCGAAAGTACACCCAGGACACACTTATCTGTCCTGTATATGGGACACAGTAACTTGTGTCTCATCTAGCAGCCTCTGTCTGTATTCTCTGCATTTGCACTGACATTAAGTGACTTTTGCTTCTGATACTGACACTATGGAAGAAGGGATCTGGAGATGCACAGAATTCAAAATGAATTTTGGTGGCCTACAAGGACAAAATGGAGCATTGTGGTATCTTTGTAGGACTAAGTGCTCAGATGTCCAGAGTGCTACAACACAAATTATGAGCTCCAGAAGTCTCTGCAATGTAAATTATTCCGTGATTCTGTGAAAGATGGGCTTTGTAACCCAGTGGTGGGATCAGCCCTCCAAAATTGTCTTAATTTACAGTCCTTGCTGGAGAAACTTCTTAGCTATTTTGCATTTAAAGTCACAGAACACAATATAGAATTTTGGATATGGGGAGGAGGGATTTTCAATTCATGTGGAAATGCTGTTATCACTAGGCCATTTTTGAAAAAGAAGAACGGTACCGTTATCTCCTACTTCAACCATTTTTTTGAAAGAAATCATAACGCAGAATGCTACTATAATGCAGAATGCACATGTGGACTCTCAGGAGCAGGGGCACCATGCTGCCTGACTGCAGAACTGCAGGAGGACCACAGGTCCAGGCAAGACACAGGCCAGTATTTCAGAGCATTAGTCAACAATGTAAATCCCACTCCTGAAGCAAAGTGCCTCAGTTTTAGGAGTCTCAGCAAATACTGTCATAATGTTCAGTGTCCCTTTGGAGACCTTGGAGCACTGGGTCACCAAAGGAATACAACAGGAAATGAATTCCTGTTGTCTTGGGTGCTGTACAGTGCTAGGTGCAGATGCAAAACTAGCGTTAGATGTAAAATTTACCGTGAGACTCCATGAACCTCATGGAACCTGGTGAAAGACCATTATATTAAAGGCAAGAGGATGTGAAATCAGAAACATGAGATTAGGAAAAGGTATATTAAACTATTTTCATTGGCAGAAACCGAATCAGTTCTTAAAAAGAAATTAAAAAATGAGAATTTTCATTCCATTGGGAATATATCCTAAACAGTCACATTCCTTCATACAAGTCTATGAAGAAAAACAACCTCCGAATCCTCACTTTTCCATCTTAGAAAATATCATAGCACTTCATTAGAATTATTACTGCAGTCTTATCTAATATTAGAGAGCCTTTAAAAGTTCATTAAGGCTGGGATATATTCAACTAAATGTAGCCATCTTAAAGTTGGTTTCTAGTCTGCTCTAGTTATCTGGCTAACTAGTAATCTGGTTAATAACTACTATTTTAGTCTGGGGTATTTTCAGAATCATTGTCTAAAAATATAAAGAAAAATTGTCTTCCTGAAAATGTATAAAACAAAGTTCCAATATTACAAAGACTCATGTGCAAGATTAATCTGGCATAGATCTTTTAATACAAATTAGAGGGAAAAAAACAACAGGTGATTCACAGCGTTCTGCAATAAATGAGTGAAGGAAGTGGTTATAAATCACACCTCTGGAAATGCCTCTTTCTGCCCACTTATTACAGAGGGACCCTCAACAACACCCTAGACAAGATGGTTAATGAATCCCACCTATAGGAGACCTAAGAAGCACTTCTTACATGTGAATCTGTCTCTTTTATTTTCATCTTCTGGATTCCTGGTTCCTCATTCACAGAAGAATGAAATGCAAAGCTGGTCTCCTCATTTTAAAGCTTGCTGTGGGCTTGCTCTTGCCGACTGAACTGGTTTTGCCTTCCTCCCTGCCTGCTCCTCTCACTCAGCTGACAGCGGCTTTTCTCCATCTCCTCATTCCATGCTGCTGCTGTGGGTCAGATAACTCTCTTGTCTGCAACTTCTGCCATCTGGGGGGAAAAAGCCTTTTTCCGTCTCATAAACCCTCCACATACTTTATTTTCAAAGCTCAGGCAGGAAGATTTCTCTTGATGGCTTGCTTAATACTTTGTTTATTTCTCCTTCTATCTCCTTTTCAGTTTTGATTTATTTAATCCTAAAGCACTCTTGGAATTAATGTCTAAAAATATAAATAAAATTCTCATAACCTCAAATGTGTAAAATAAAGTTCCAGTGTTTCAAAGACTCATACACATGATAAAATTAATAGAGAGCAAATACTGCCACTGATGTATCTGAGACTTAGGTAAATAAAGTTTGACATATATTCTAGGCATGTGGCTTACCTTTGCCATGCAGTAAGAAAGATAAGGGCTTTAAAAACAAGCATCATTTGCAAGTGTCCATTTAAACCCTGGAAACCAAATTCTGTGACCTTTGTCAATAGGATTTTTGCCTGATTAATGAAAGAAGAAAAGACTGAAATATTTTGCTGAGATTAATAACAGCACAAGAGGTACATTCATATCATCCTGTGCTGTCAGCAGATACAGTCAAACCTTTGTTAGACAGCACCCATCCTCCCTCCGTATGGGAGATACAAATCATGTCTTTCTCAAGAGAAAAAAGTCTCCTTTGCTCTTTCAAAAAGAAAATTCTAATGTACTTTGGAGTGKTTTTTTTTGTTATTATTTTTTATAGATACTGCTGGCCACGAAAGAAATATAACTTAAGACACAGAACAGTTTTAGTGCGTAAACTTCTGGTGCCATATAATGTGTCTCAATATTACAGGTTTAATACTAACTGTGGCCCAGTAATTTAATAATTCTGTGGGAAGACTGCTGGGTTATAGAGGATATTTGTCTTGTGATTTCTTTGTGGCAAATCAGAAATTACAGCAGTGCTCAAAGGAATAGAAATCTTAGATACTCATGACCTTCACTGAAACCCCTTTCGTCACTTGTCAGTTCTTTAAGGGGCAATTTAATTGTAGCTCTTTGGTGGTGACAAGGTAAGTGCTGGCATTTTGGCACTGTCATTCATTAACCTCATGCAATGTCAGCAGCAGTGCCTCAGACATGTCACCATTTCCCCAGTGATGGCAAACTGACTTTTAGGACATATGTTATTCCAGAGATGCCTACTAGGCAAGTCTGCATGCCTTACATTCTTATGTATTGGGCATTGTGAATTGTTTATGCAGTTAAATAGTTTCAAGAGTAAAAACAATTTGTCTATATACCAGGAGAAGAAAATCTGCCGTGTGCCATGTGCAGAAAACTACCTATATTGTTTATGCTGCTCAGAGATGAAAAAAACAAAACAAAATGAAAAGCCTGGAATTTAGACTGAGAGTGAACAACAATATATCGTCATGATACATGAAGGCTTAATAAAATTCTTTCATGTACGAATTTTTTGAAACATAATTCAATAAATAAAGTGCCAGAATGCAAAGCAGAAAATATGCATTATGATTATTATTATTTATTCTGCATTTCTTATATCTGCATCCTTATAAGAAATCAGACTGTGAATGATGAATAGGTTGAGGGGAAGAATGGATGCTAAGAACTATTTGCTGATAACAACAATAATTGCCAATGTCTAGAAAAATTGCATATATTTGATTGCACCTTTCCTCTACTCTTTCTTCATTAAGGCCTCAGAGTGACTGGGGATTCTGTGCACTCCTGCAATATAAATGTTAATAACAACAATAATAATAATAAATGAACTTGAATTCACTTTGCAAAATGCATTGTATGAGGACTAAAGATCACTGAAAAATAATGTAGTTATGTTAATATTATACTTGTCTCAAGACATAAACACTTGAATCTAGATTTTAAATAAGAGATATGCCCTTTTTTTTTTTGATTCTATCTATTCCTTAACCTCTTTTGAAATTAGGATCCAAGTTGAGTCTGGATCTCAAAAGGTTCCCAGATTTCCCAGATATATGAAAGCCTGGAAACTATTCTGACCAGTCCAGAGCTCAAACCAGCATCCAGGTATCCCCAGTGCCAGAAACTGCAGAAATGAGAATAATCAGTTTTGGAGTTCATTGCCTCATTAAAACTAGCCTAACAATATTCTTTTCTTAAACCAAAATGAAAGCATTTACTTCTGTTGCTGAAACAGCCTCCCAAACAGCATATAGGAAGGAGCAAAGTAGTCATCAAAAACTGACAGGATTAAGTTTAGTAGGGATGCATGAGGAGAAAGCTGAAAGACATTCTACCAAATGCATCATGCAAAACCTATAAATATATGAGTATTTTGACCATTTTCTCTCCTTTTCTTTTTTTTTTTCTTTTGGCCTTGGGGAGTTTCCATTTTATTTTGATTAAGAGCCATTATCCATGAATACATAAGTGAGAACAGAAGGTGCAAAGATATGGTAAAAAGTAGGACAGAGATAGATAAACAAAGTAAACTTAAAGAAAAGTTTGTCAAAAGAGACTGAGGTGAGTTTCTTCAAAGGCTGAAGGAGGTTATAACAAGAATACTAAGCTTTTCCTTTCAGAGACCACTTAATGAAAGCAAATGTGCATCAAATATACATATCTCACAGCTTAAAATAAACATGTAGTCCCGGTATTGAGGTGAAATTGCAGGGAAAAACAATTACTCACATAATTGCTATTGCACAGTTAAGAAATTAAATTTCTATCTTAGAAAATTTTTGTGACTTTCATATTTAGGGCTTGTTTTGGATGTCTAGCTACAAAATAGCAACATTTTCCTAGGATAAGATTTAAATATTTTATTTTGTTAAATTACAAGTACTTTGTTTGTTTGTTTGTTTTTTAAACCTAGCAAAGATTCAAAATCTACCACTGTTAAAATGCTAAAACCATATCTTTTTATTTCCAAAATATTTTCCTTACGTTTTTGATAAATATTAATCATATCACTATGATTTTGTGAAAAATATTATTTAGTCAAAGCAGCAATTTCCAAAGAAAAAGGTTTAACTGAGTTATTTCTATCAGCTCTGCTACTGACTTTAATGGAAACCATGTAGGTGAGAGCAAGGGCATCTCTGAGAATATGAGAGTGGTGTGTAAGCAGAATAACTGAAACTCCAGGCAGGTACAAGTTAAGTGAATTGCAGCAATTGCTGAGGGCCAAAAACAGACACTTCAGTACACCATTATAGTATACCTGTAAAGAAACAACAATCATTTCTGAATGTTTTATTAGACACAAAGGTATACATTATATAAAAACATAGTTAACCAAAACAAGTAAAATGTTATTCATGCTAAAGAAATGTTAAACGTTTAGAAAGCATTAATGACATCTGTAGTAAACCTATAGTAATGGTAGTGAAGACTTTCCCAGTCAAACAAGTGGTGATAAATGTAAAGAGAAAAATGAAAAAAAAAGCTTAATCAGAGAGTTAGCATCCTATCCAGTGAAATCAATTCTGTACTGACAAACCAGGCAGTTTAAGATTCCTCTATTTCAAGGAATAGCATTACACTAAGGAGCTGCAGCTTAGACCCACAGTTTTTGCCAGGAGGGCCCATTGCACATTCTTGCCAGTCATACTAATTGATCCAAGAGTATTTGCAACAGCAGTTTAAGAGAATTTAGATTCTGTCTCTCTGTTTTATTCTCCCCAAGGGCTGGCAATACCGATGAGTGATCTCCCTTCCTCATACACAGAGATTTGCAGACACAACATTAATTGCTGCCCTGACAGTTTCCAATTTGATGACCAAAAACCAAACCTGAGCAAAAAAACAAGTGCAGGAATGATTGTTTGGAAAGATTATGATGAATCTCTGAGGGCTTTTTTTCCAGGTTATCCGATGCCTTTCCAGAGCTAAATTACTTCTGAAATATTAACTACAGCATTACAAAATTGTAACATTTCCTGCTGCTAAATTAAAGGCATTTCTTTCACTGCACAAATAACTAAATATAAATTCTCAGTGGAAGGAGCAAGTTGTAAATATGCTCATAAGAGACTGAAGGTAAAGCTGATCCTGCACTGCCTTGTTTGCTTTTCTTCTAAGTGGAAAGTCACATCCTCCTCTACCTTAAATTTATATTGGTCCCCACTTCATGCTATTTCACTTAGGGGGCTTCTCAGATGATTAATCCTGAAGTAATAAAGGGTTGGATGGAGTCCTTCCCTCCTGTGAATGGGAAAGACGTACTACCGGTTCTGGAGAACCAAGCATGTGATGTGAGGGCAGAAATGACTCATTATCTTTACTTTTTATCCCCTTAATTGACATGATAAGCTGCCTGAGAGAACCAGCAAAGTAGGAAAGCAACAAACAAAAAGCCTTGCTCCTTGGCTCCTCCCAAACAGCAGGACCAATGTTGCTTTGCTTACTTTCTTTCAAAGATCTCAAAACATTTAGCAAACATTAATTAGTTGTCCACAATAAAATAGAAATTAGCATTAAATCTAGGACAAGGAGAAACAGGGAATAGTTGTGATTCTGGTCCACTTTAACCATCATTTCATCAGAATTAAGTCCAGAGAAATTTAATCACTTGATGAGAGACAGACAAGGGATTTCTCTCCAGATCCAGATACTTGTTTGCTTGTGTTTATGCCTAACTGCGAGTCTGTAGCCATTTGAGTAGCCATAGGGTATCTGAGGGTTTCTGCATGGGACTGGCAGGTATGACATAAGACCTGCATGAGACTCATGTCTTCTGTAACAGCTCCTGAAAGGCCAAACGGGATACCTGAGAGTATCTCAAATGGTACTTGATGCTATGCATACGAAAGTAATCCACACCCTTAAACTTAGCTGTTTATAACATGCGTTTCTATATGGCCTATATCTAAAAGCATCATCTAAAAGCCAAGGCATATGCAGTCAATGCAACCAATGGAGACTGAAGAGGAATTCAGATCACCCGAAAATATTGGATCATCTGAATTGCTCTCTAGGCTTCAGTGACTGTACTGATAGATCTTTATGGGTGCTCAGAGATCTCTGAACACATTAAAAATTATTCTTAGATGTCTTATAAATATTCTATGCAGACATTATCCCTGGAAAAAGTTTATCTTTTCATCCTATAACACCAGGCCTCATTTTTCATCCACAGAGCAATATACTGATTATTTGAGGTTACTGTAAATATACCAAAGGCAAAATGAGAGACAGTCTTCCTTTTACAAGGCAGTAACAGAATACTTGAATTTTGGTTTTAATTATGAAATTACTTCATCATGGAATAAGACAGTTACTGACATTGCTGTATCAAAGGTTTGTCAGAACAGGATAATATATAGCTTACTAACCACTCATTTTGACGGGAGTACCTTGGACTGGGCTAGGAGAACCAGTATTTCCAAATTTTTGCTGAAAAAGAGAAAGCTGAGAGTGGAGAATTGCCAAAGGCTGAACAAAAGAATGATAGTGCATATAATTTTGAAAGACTCAAAGAGCAGGTCAGTAAGCTTTAAGTGGGAGACAGGAAGCTCCATGTATGTTTTCATAGCAAAATAATCTTTTTTGAATGCAGAACCAGCCAAAATCATAGAAAAGTAATCTCCATCAAAGAGAGGGAGTGAAAGAACATGATTCAGTGGAAAGAAAAACATATATTGGAAAGAGGAGTCAGGGAATCTTGAAAGGATGCTGTCTTTAGCTAAAATTCCTGTAAGAAATAAGAGGAAACTGTGACAAAGAAATGTATATAAGTGTATGTTCATGACTTTGCATAGGTCTGTGCATTTCCCATGCTACAAAGGTAGAAAAGACTCTTGAAGCATATGCCTTTTTCTGCGTGTCATTTTAGTCCACTTAGGAATTAAACAGTAAAATGGAGTATCTAGAGCTGTCTCTGTACTGGTAGATATATTGGGCTAAGGCTGGTTCTCTGGCCCTGAAGCCAGTTGACATGGCCCAGGTCATTTCCACACAGATAAACTCTCCTCACCCCCAAAACACAGCAGCCCTTACAGCAAACCTGGGCAGCCCCTGACCTGTTCCAGCCCTAGGCAGCACCTGACGGAGCCAGTCCTGTGTCCGTGAAGCGATAGCAGATTTGCTGACAAATGCCGAGTTTTTGGGTGTCGGTAGGTAAAATAAAGGGGACTTTGACAGGTGGCCCCAGCACTCAGGACCCAGGCGTCCACCCCCATGAGTACTGGAGCTCAGCCTGGGCTCCAGTTTTGTGACAGCAGCCTGCTGGCGTTCATGTTCAGGGGATTTGCAAGTTCACGTTAATTTACTCTCTTCATTTCCCCTTTTCCCTTCCACTTCCCTCCCTCTTGTCTTTTCAATATTTTATCTGTCATTAAAAAAAGCTTTAAAATAATACTTGGCACTTATAGTTTCTTCTTTTTCTCTAGTTCACACTCAAACCCAGCCAAGTTCATACTTTATACACCCAAACAGACATGCGGACACTTTCAGGAACCCTTAATGCGCTATCCCATATTTCATTACCATTCATGCTTTTTCACAGTTATAAAAATCTTCCCTTAATGTATAAAGGTATTGCACAGGACAAATAAATTCAATGTCAATGTCAGTGACTGTTTAACTCCAGATTTTCAAAACATGTAGTAAACCTTGACTCTGAACCCATATTTCTGAACATTTCCAGGCAAAGGATGTTTTGCACTGGCCCATATGCTTACATGATATAAATCAACATACTTTCATAAATTTAATGAAACTGTATTCTGCTCTTGTTTGCCTGCAGTGAGATTATCAATACAAATTATCCAGGTCACAGAGTGCAGCGTCACCCCAGACCTCAAAGTGTTCCTGCTTAAAGCACAATACAACATGGACAAAGCTATATTGTTTTGAGGACCATAATGTTTTCTGATCCAAGGAACAAGAAGGGATGAAAGCTACTTTTCCCAAGCTAATTTTAAACAAAGCTTTGTGTTCATAGAACGAGGAGGGCAAGCAAAAGCAGTGCAATATCACTGCTGACCACACTATATAAACTCAGGCACAAGTAGATGTATAAGAATCAACAGCAGCATGTACTGCAACAACACCAAACTCTAAGCCCCTCCCTAGTAGCACTGACTTAGTGTTTCAGAAATATCCAGATCAACATCTTTTCTGGTGCTGAAGCAGACGTAGCTCTATGCATGATGAGGCAGAAATCTTAGGTCCAGTTCAAAACTGAAATTAGTGACTACACCTGTGCTAATAAATTATACAGTGCCAGGGAAGAAACATCGTCAAGAAAACTCAATCATCTACTCTGTGACTTTGTCAGACCTGTTCCCTAGGACAGCATGGACACTAAGTGACACTTTCCCAGTCAATATTCAGGCATGCTCCTGAGCCACCCCAAACAGGCAATTTAGATATGTCCACCTTGCTCTGGAGAGCTACATAGTATGAATGTACCAAGACAGTATCAATTAGCTTTTGGGCAAGAGAACAGAATACCACACTGTTTAGTTTAGTAGTGTATATGTAGACAATAAATCTAGATGCATTCAGTCTAATTCTAGTCCAGATCAACTCTAGCAAAGTTCCTGTGGTGCCTCCCTAACCAACCCCACAACAGTCCTGGTTTCTGAAAGCATCTCACCTTTGGAGAGGCACGTGGGGCAGTACTGAAAAAATGCTGTGCACAGTTATAAACATCAGTATGAGGCAGAAGGCAGTGGAAAAATCAGTAGAAGTAAATTAGTTTATCTAAGATCACGCAATGATAGAATCCAGGAGTTCTGAACATAGAGTTTCCATCATAGCTATAGCACACCATGGTTATTTACCAGTCCTACAATAACTGGTGTTTCAGCTATCCTAGCTGTCTTTGATAACTTAAGCCCTGTGAGCAAATGAAGAATCAGAAGCAGAGAGAAACTTAAACAACTTTGTACAATTTCAAACACTGCAATGAAAAAATATATAAAAATTTGTAAAAGCCAAAGGAAATTTTTTTTTTTTTAATCTATCATTCTGTACTTATTATTCACTGTTGAACTGTTTAATGCCGGAGTTGTAGGCCAACTGGCAGCAAGACACAAGGAGAGTATTCTTTCCTTGTAATATGAAATTGGACTTTTCACTTTTGTTGTTTTCTTTCATACCTACGACAAATCCTGAGTTGCGTCACAATGGCCCGCCTTGATGAAAATACTAAAAAGATAGGAAAAGAGAGAAAATGAAAGGCTTCTACCAAGATGTATTAAAGAAAACCAAGTCATGCCTTTCAGCCATTTGAAATCTTTCCATCAGCTCCTGTTTGGCACAATTACAGATATTTGTTAAGGAGCTAGAGTGAAATCTCAGTTTGATTGAATTAAATGATGAAATTCCAAAGGTCTTTAAAAGTGACAATGTTTCTTGCTTACTGCTTTTATGATAAAACCTTGCAAACTATCTTTTTGCTAACCAGGACCACCTTTCTCAGGCAACGCCTGAGATTTATATGGGACAGTGGTAAGAGCTGAGTTTGGTATTTCTCTCTGTATATAGGCACCTAGGTCTTGATCTAACATGACAGAAGACAGTAGGAGTTCCAGAGAGTCCCATTGAAAGCAGTATTACTTTATAGAGAGAAGGGAGAAAAGTATATGCATACTTTGAAGCTTCACACCAATACTAGATAAAATCTGCTTTTGATTAAATAAATAAATAACATCTGCTAAGATCTGAGAACAGACACGACAGACTGCAAGCTGAAGCACTTTCATATATTTGATGATTTGCATCAGGCATATGTAAGCATGACTCTATCAGTAGTTCTGAAATTAAGGGTCAAATTCAGCTGTAGAAGTGAGGATCACAACCATAAGTGGGAATTATCAGCAGAAGTCTGAGAGCTGTTGCTATGTTAAGCCTGGGCTGTATTTTAAAAATGGTTATGTTTTGCATGGTAACCGGTGTCGCTCCCATTCTCCAGGATCTCTTCCTGTTTTACAATCTTTTCTCCTATTCTTTAATTCTAGGGTATTTTTTTACTTATAGGCAACATTTGATCTAGTATACTTGGGTGCAACTCAGCCTCTTGTCCTCTGATTCACCCAGTTCCTTCCTCCCCAAGAGGGGGAACTGAAAGGTAATTAACTGAAAGGTAATACCTTCACAAATGCCTTCCCTTTCTACCCTCCATCCAACTATTACCCATCACTTCTCTCCACTTTGTTACATTAAAAAAAAAAAACAGCTATCCTGCCTTTCCACTTGCATCATATCTCACTGGTTCTCACAATCTCTTGCATGCCTGTGAGAGGAGATGTCTCTATTTTTCTCTTTGTTCCCAGTTCTGATATCAGAACATAAAGATGAGATGTACTGGCAGATTCATCTGGATCTATCAAGTTACAGTTCCTAGTACAACTTTTCTGTTGTCTATAGGACACTGACATATGCTATAATTATTGTTCCATCACTGCCCTCAAGAGTGAACATATGCTCCTACCCTATCATCACAGTTTTAATCTTCTTGTAGCTCCTGTTTCCTTGAAGAGCAATCCAAATGAGACAGACCCTGTCTTTTAACTTTCCTCCAGTTTTTGAACAGCTTCCAGGCTTTCACCAGAGCAAAGTGAATACCTCGAGCTCCCACCAGTATTCATTTAAATGAAAAACTGAATTCCCTTTAGCTGTGCTTGTGCCTGTGAGCAGATGGAGTGAGGTGGGAATCCAACTTGCTCACAGGCATAAACACAGTAACAGCAAATTGAATTTGCTGTTCAAGAGGTGGGGGTCACAGTGCAAACCCTGCTGCTCAGAGAGCCAACACAGCCACTCTGCACACTGTACCAAGTGTCGGGGCTGCAGTATTTGCATCAATACCATGCACACTACCTCCAGCTCACATGCACAGGGCTCTCACAGCCTTTTCTGGCTGTCCTGGAAAGCCTTCATTTGCCCATTCCAACCCAATTCACCACTACAGTTCACATGTTTGGTTTACGTTTTTGTCCATACTCTCTGGCCAGGAAAAATGTTACCCTTTGAAAGCACCAAAGGCAGGAACAAAAATAAAATATTTGCACAACAGGTCACAGTTCACTGGTAAAGAAAATCTGAAGGTACATGACATAATATTTTTGCATTGTCAATAAAATTCTGTGGTGGCAAAGCAAAACCAATCACACGAACTCTTCTTGACATCGTTTAGAAGCCCTTCCTACACTGACCCCTACCTGATGAACACGTAAGATATTGCACCCATGATACAAAAACTGCAATTCTTTAATAGAATAAGAAGTTATAACTTACAGCAATTTAAAATGGCGTTGAGTCAGAACCAAAATGCTGCATGTTAAAACTGCACCCCTATAAAGCCCTTAAATTTCACAGGAGTTTTTTATTTCTTTGAATAAACCATAACTTGGATGAAAACACCCTGGCCTATTATGATGCTTGAAATCCAGATCTGAGTCCCCTTCTCTGGGTGATGGTATGAGTCTACATAATTTAAAGCTAAACAGACCGTTATCAAATGGCGTCATCTGTATACAGGCTGTTACTGTTCACCAGTCCAGCCTTCACTGCTTTGAAAGATTCTTTTGCAATTCAGTCTGCTTTATCCCCCTGCAAGATCTGAGCCTCCTATGTAAATTTCTGCATTGTAACATTAAATTATTGTTTCCTAATAACCCTTATCTACTGAATAATGAAATGGAGCACCCTCTCACAATTTCAATAACATATATTAATCTTTCTGCTTATTTGAGGGTGAAGGGCATCTGTGCTTGGCAGATCTTTTCAATGCTACATCACATTTCACTGTCCTGTTTGGAAATACTGTTTGTCTCTTGCTTTACAGTAAATATTACAGGATACGTTCAACAATGAGAGAAATAACTCCTTTTAATGTTTTATAATCAAAAATATTTTTTGACCAAATCAAAGGTGCTTTCAGTTGAAAAGCATGAGAAATAACTCTGATGATGTCTCAATTTCTGCAGCATTTGGACCTAAATTACACACATTTACAAGAGTGTCATTACCACCTGACTTTAAAATGACTTGAAAAATGTCTTCTAAAGAAAAAAGAAAAAGCTGATTTTCAACCTGCTATTCTAAGGAAAGGAGACAGATGTGATTACACCTCTCTTGATCACCTCTATTAGTTTGTCCCCTCCTTCAAACCTCTTGGCTAATTTCAACCAAATTTGATAGAAAACTAAAGGTCTTAAAGGTATTAAACCCCTACATAGTTCCTAATGATAGGTACCATAAAGAGGAAGGATATTCAGATTAGTGTGCCCACTGAGGTAAAAGCCATAAGGTCAAAGACCAGAGCAGTCATAAAGGAAACAGCCACATGAGAAAGAGCCTGAAGTTCTGCTGCTTGTGCAACTATTTGCTTTTGGGAAGACTCCAAAAGAGTAAAATACAGTGCATTTTTTGGACTTTGATACAGTAGATCTCATTATGCTCTTAACACACACAGGTCTGTATGCAGGAAGTACTGAGAAATTAGGAGGAAGGTTGAGTGGCACAAGACTGCCTCGGTGGGCAGTCTGTTAGGGCTGTCTGCCTCAGACTTCCTCTTCTCTCTGTCAGAGAAAATTACACCATCAAAGGCTGCCTTTACAGAAGTAATATCAGCAATTCCCTGTTGGGTCCCATCAATGATGGTTGTAAAAATACATCAAAACACGTCTGAAATGTGACTCCTCATGTAATTCCTTTGTTACCTGCAAATGATTTTTAACTGGTAAAGTAGCAGTACCTGTCAACCCAAGGGTTTTGATATCCAGATCTGGTCACAGTGAATTAGTGTAACTATAGTACAAGTACAGTATAGGGCTTTACTTTAGGTCACATCAAAGCAGGCAGAAGCATGACATGACATAACCTGATGTGACAAGGCACCATCATGGTTTCTGAATAAGAACCTGCATATTTTAAAAGAAGCATATAGAAATGAACACATTTCTCATGAGAGATGTTTTCTAAATGCAAAGAATAGTCATGAAACATAAATGGTCAGAGGATAGTTTGATGATTAGAAAATCAAAATGATTTTAAATAAGAGAGCAGATTTCAGTGCTTAAATACAAATGAATACATTTCATATAACTTCGGTGTGATCTCCAGATTTGCTATTTTAGTATCTCCTTGCTTCATTGGTCTTCAAACTAATGTAGTATTTGCTTTTCCTTAAAAAAAAAAAAAAAAAGAAATAAAGTATCATTCCCAGCATCTACAACTTTCTAGGTTAGACTGTTCAGAGCATGGCCAGAGTATTTCAGTAATTCCATGCAGAAATCTCCTATTCACTAATCTTATGACATTCACCCAATTTCAGAGGAAAAAGCTTGTTCTTATGATCCTTTAGGATCAAACAGTTCACAAATGCCAGCATATGACAAAATTTTGCCCTCAGTAATACTGAAATTTGAAAATGTTACTTAAACCTTGATTTTTGCTAGTTGTATACAGGTTTAACTTGAACATTAGTTCCCTCAGTGGAACAGAAATGGTGTAAGTAATTCAGGAAATTTGTTAGAAAGATAAGGACAGCACAGTCAAAGTTTTCGTTTTGAACAGGAAGGGAAAAAAATAAAAGAAATCAAATAAAGCAATATTCAGTGTGCTTTGGAAAGGCTTTGGTTGTGGACTGATTAAAGCATTGTATTTTTATGGGCTAGATTCTTGGGGTATTTGCACTTAGTTAGTTCGTCATTTTCCTCATTGCTTAAAAATAAAGTCTTTATAAATACCAGAACTATCCTTTTATCAAAATGTTTTTAATAACGTTTTTAAAAGAGGCAAGACTTTTAAAAGGTACTCCATCAAAAGCAGAACTTAATGCAATAACCCTAATGAGTGATGAATCCATGACCAGCGGCACCAGCTTTCAGACTACGAAGTGCCTGTGCACACATGCCAGGAGCATGGTAGTGCCACAGAAGTACACAGCACACTGGGACATTGTCAAGGGTGCTGCTAATTAGCAGCTCTCAGGATATTGCCCCACCCATGATTTTGATGCTGAACTCTCCCTGCTACCTACGATTGCTTCTTTGAAATTGCAGGAAACGGACGGACCATGATGTATAATGTTGCAAAGTAAGCAAAAAAAAAAAAAAAACCTAAAAGAACAACAACAACAAAATACTCATATTTTCCAGCATGCCAAGGAAAATATTCCTTTCTTCTTTCTTGACTCCAAATATGTGAATCAGTTTAAACTGACACATCTGAGGGATTAGTAAATGCATAAATACTCATTAATTTTCAACCAAGAGCAAGGGACTTTTTAAATAATAGAAGGAAAATCAGTTCAGGCATAGAGTCTTATTTTTAGAGAATACTTGTTAAGACAATATTAAAGAGAAGAGGGCCTGGGCATAGTAACGTGTTAATGACAGTTCTTGAAGAAAAATTTAAATAATGGGAGTTAGTGATATTATAGATTTAAAAAGAATAAGCAGAAAACAAAACAGATCTGGCAATTTATTTGCCACCATCATTTTCTCACAGTTCACACCGGCTAAATACTTTATGCAAGAAAATAAAATTATCCACAATATGCTGAAGCCATTTCATGTTGAACAATCTGGAGATCATTTTTTATATAAACAAGCTGGATCACTCTTTGATGCTACCTAAATTATAAACTGCCAAAGATTTGTATGTTAAAGTTACTTCTGTGATCTGTGAGCTTTCATGCTGAGTCCTATGTAAAATGATTCCTTTATAGTCTGGATGCTTGTTATGACAATCTTCAAAAAAAAAAGAAAGAAAAAAAGAGTTATGTTGTAAAAACAAGCATATACATCTCAAAAGATTATGTGTTGGAGATGAACACCAAGATTTGCTAAATTCTTCCAGCTAAGGCCATTTGGACTTTACTTACACTGTCGCTTGTCCATGAAAATGCTGAGAACTGTATTTCACAGGTTTAATAGAACATCAGACTCAAAAGTCTATCAGATTTTCAAGTCATTTACATCACACTTTTAGGATCTTGGGACAAATTTTCTGTTGATGTTGATGTCATGATATGCTACCCTTTACCCAACTAAGGACCAGAGCTTCAGTCTCCTTAGGAAGTCCAAAGGATGGAACTAAGAAAAATATGACAGACAAATACTTGACAATAAATAAGCAGGGTAGTTAGTGGTCTAATATTAAGAAGAGAATAATGCTAGGACTGGGATCCTGAGTTGTATGTATACACATGCACACACACACACCGCCGTGCACACACACATATCTTTCAACACAGTTGCAAAACTTTAAGGAGGCCTTTCTGGATCCCATGCTAGTCATAGGGCTTCAAACATTTTGATGATAGGACTATGATACAGTACATAATATATGAAAATGTTTCCAGACAAGCTGTTTAAAAAGTTGATTTTTTCTTTGCTTTTTACAGCTATAGTATCATTCATTTAATTGCTCCAGAAACAACTCAAACTGACTAGACCAAACAAGCAATATATAAACAAGTGTTCCCTTACCTTAAAACCCATCATAAAATGTTTGTTCTGTAAGCTGAAGTCTCTCACAATTCAGAGATCACCATGCATACCAATAAGGTGTAAGAGTAGCGAATGTAAACTGCAAAAATTCTCAGGCTCATAAAAAGTGCTAAAACATTCTCACAGGTCACTGAATTGTCCTGCACTTCAATTGAAATCCAAAACCCACCACCTGCTTCCTCTTTTCCCTGTCATTTTCTCTGTGTGCTGTGATAGGCCCTGTTCTTTTATCTCCAAGAGCATTTCCCTTTTCTGTGTTCTTCCTGCACTTCAGAGGAGTAACTCCATTCCTTCCCACATTCCCTTTTTACAATGCCAAGGCTTGGTTTACAATAAATAAGGGCAAGGAACACAGTTAACCCTATACTTGCTATAAAGCTTGAGCTAATTCGTACCTCTCATCTGACTGAGCAAGGATGTCCTCTTGGCTTGAGCAAAAACCAAACTGGGAGTGTAGAACATGTTTATGTACCTGCCTTTATTTTTTCAGATTGTTCATCAAAGGAAGGCATGCTTGGAAAGGTGTCCTTGCAAACCGAGGAGCTTTTGAGTTGTAAAACTCATGACAGACTGAAATAGACTTGCAAATAATCAGGGCTGATTGCCTGTATGGCCCACAGCACCTTTCATCCAGGAAAAGTACCACATGCACTGTGAGCAATCACTTTATCCATCAGTGAAAGGCAGCTGTTTGGAGGGGAAAATGCAGCCATTGTATTTTGTAAGTGCTCCTGGCCCAGTTGATGATAGGCTAATTAGAAACTTTGGAAGTCCAGGCTTTTGGAGAGGGGAGAGAAGAAAGATCACTTAGGAATATGATAATTCTTATGCTTCTAAAAATATGATACAAGGTTTCTGTGCTCTGTCCCAGAAGTCAGCCTGATTTCACTTGTATCTCTGCTGACCAGAATAAACACAAAATGGTAAAGAATTCCTTTTTCTCCCCTTTTTTTCAGTTATACCCAAAGATTAATGCTCACCACACTTCCACTGCTGCGCTGAAGGTGTGGTGAGCTCCAACTCAAAGGTTAAGTCTTACTCCTATGGCAGCTGGATTCACTAATTGGTGAGCTCTAGCCATAATCTTACAATGGCAGGTATGTACAAGACACAGATTTATGAGTATTTAATGATGTCCCTTAGCATGAGGGGCCAGGGTTTTAGAAAAAGAGTAGGAAGCTGGAGACAGAGGACTGTGGTTCCATGTTTGAATGAACATGAGCAAGTTCAATATATACTAGAAAAAATTAAAAACCAAAATATTTGCATTTAGAGTAAAAGTGATAGTGAGGAGATAGATATATGTTCCTGTTTTCTCAATGCTCTCAGCTAGATAGACACCTAAAAGGTACCAGAAATGCCAAGAACATTTTGCCTCCTCACTTTAAAAAGAGAAGTGATGTGTTGTGCAGGTAGATGTCCACCAGAACCCAGCTAGGAAAATAAGCACTCAAACTACAACTTCAAAAAGACATCACAGAGCAATAAAATAAAAAATATGTATGTATTTTTAGAAAGAATAATTCTGTTAATAATCCATATTTATTTCAAAAACTTTGATAAGCATGACTTTTGTTCTTTTGATTTTCCATTTCCTTATTTTCTAATGAGCACTGATTATTCACATGTAAAAGATGGAGACACTCAAAAAGTTATGTGAGAAACAGTGTTGGAGAAAATCCTTCCCTACACTAACAGTCTGGTGTAGATGCTGTGCTACACTGGATGACACAAAGAAAAATAAGTATTTGTCTTTGAATCCACAATTTACTAAGAATAGCCTTCCTTCAAATAATACTAACAGTTTGGCAATGCAAAGACTGTTATTCAAAAAATAAGCCTTTTAAAGTTAATAGTAACTGCTAATAGATCAATTAATAGATATTTTTCATTATTGTATAGTCATGTGACAATAATCTTACAGTTTTAGTAATAGGAAAATAAATAATGCTGTAGTATCAGTTGCTGAATGAAGATCTTTTTAATGTCAACCAATATAGGTCCATAGGAGTTACAAGAAATAGTGATGACAATCAACAAGCCAATTCTGCTAATTACCAGTGGAACTTTAGTCAACTGTCTTGCCATGCTTTCCATGTTTTATCATATTCTGCTTTACAGTTTGTTCTTTCTGTCACCAAACATAATACATGGTGAACAGATGTGATTTTGAAGAATTCTGCCAAATTTGTATTGTCCTTATGATATATATTTTTTCCTGTAATGGAGACAGCCCAAGCTCTTCACTTGAGATCATTAAACTTTCAGCTTTGGGAATTTCTGGACCACATCCGACTCTGCTGTCTATATATTGCCTCTGGTCATGGGGGAGGAGAAGATTTTTTCTCTTCCCTTGGAAGCTACATCTCAATTAAAAAACAATGATAATCCATTTTTCTCTCTTAACAAGCCATAAACTACAACTGAAAGGAAAACATGGTGTGCCCCTTTCCCCCCGTTTATCTGCTTTTAGACTTCAAGATCTGGATAAGTGCCTTATGTGCGGAACAGCGAGCAGTTTTACTCTTCCCACCTTTGGCCTGATAATACCCCGCACTGACCAGCTAACAAGTGATGGAAAGAAAGCTTCAGAGGATTTGCCTACACTACCAAGTCTTTGCTAAGAAAGATCTCCCAGTTAAGTGATTCTCCCAGCTAAAACTTTTTTCCACCTTGGATGCAACTGCAGTAACAAAGAAATTTTGTAAACTTATTTAATGCCATTCCTGGAGGTAATATAGCTTTATCAACTACAACACTTCTTTTCCCTGCCACAACATCCCATACTAAGAGTTTTGCTGATCTCTTAACAACAGCAACCCTTCACTTGCATGAATAGGCAGCCTCACTGACTGGGTAACAAAGCTGGCATACAAAAGACTAATTTGAGTTTATTCCAAAAAAATAATTTGTATGATGTACTTATGATGTACTTCTAAATCAGATCATCTCAGTTCTATTGTTGTAAATCCATATGAACTTTTCTTGTTTTGTGTTACTTCCAATTCCAAAGATACATGTGTAAATCTGGAGCAACTTTGAGTCAGTGACCTTGCCTGATTATTTAAAATAAATGAGTTGCATGACCATAAATCTATTAACAGAGTCAAGGTGAGTGATGTTATGCATTATCAATAGCATAACTGAGATCAGAATCTGACTCTGCATTTTTTGTTCTCTTCACTTTTTATTTCATAAAGGTTTACAGAGTGGATTCTCAGAAGGTGCAAATCTTCATCGATTTCTGTCCGGCCTCAGATGTAATAGATCCTGCTGTGTGCCCTTTGCAGCCTCATCCTCTCCTATGGAACGATCACATCAAGCACGTGTAGTATCCATTTGCTTGAAATGGATTATGATTTACGACTAAAATGTAGAGATAACAGATTTAGAATAATGTATTCCATGCAGTAGAGGGTGTGTATTTATGAGGTCAAATCCAGTCATTCTCTTCATCTGAATAATACTTAAGTGTTGCTTTAGACTCTGAGAGCAGCAGAGCATGGGGTAGAAATCCCTGAATTAACTCCAATGCAGTGTTCAGGGCCAGTGCATGGTCCTGAATGAAGGTGACTGCTCTGCAGAGAGCGCAAAGTTGTGCATCATGCACTTTTTCCCCATAAATCCCACATGGAGAAACTGGATGAACTTTCTTCAGGACTGTAAACTCTTTAGGGCTCATAGTGTAAGTTACTGTATTTGCATAGGGGTTAGTGCAACAAAAATCCACTTTGGACAGTCTGATATTGAAAATTAAGTCTGTATTTTACTGTCTGGCCTAATTCTAAATTATCCAGATTGTACATCATGCTTGGTTAGGACAAAGAGGAAAGCAACTTTTCATAGTCTCATTTACAGAGTATTGGGTCTTTACAGACAGGATATTCCCAGGTGGGATAGGTTTCTTTTGGGACCATATGCCATTTTAGAGCAGCCTTGAGGCTGTTCTGACCCACACTAGGCCTCGATTAGTCATAGCTGGGGAAATTTGGAAGCAGCAGAAGCCTTTGTGTTAACGGATCCTAAGCAAAGGAACCAACTAAAGGACATTACAGCCCTTTGGTTTCCATAGTGCAGACAACAAAGCTCTTGGGCTTGTGCCCAGGACTTTATATGGGAAAACTGGGTAAACTGTTCCTTACAGACAAAACCACTCAGAATAATTCATCTGTTACTGCGCTTCTAAATTATTCATTTTTTGATTAATGAAAATATGCTAATTAAGGAATTGCTGTTAAAAAGGTATAAATATCTTTCATTGCCTAAAGTAATTAGAATAAGTAATTACTTAAACATTATGATTTGAAATTAAATACTTTCTTTGATAGCAAACTGAATAAGGAGAAGACGCCTAATATGCTTGATAAAATTTAAACTGCTTAGCCTAATGACAGTTCTTTTTATGTTGTTTACATAAAATATACATATGCTTCACAAGATCTTAGCATTGATATTAGTATTTTTGAAGATCATCTTTTGCTTTGTTTGTTCATCTTTTGGCTTGATCGTGGAAGGAATGGAGCACACCGGCCATAATCCAAGCAAGCAAGTAGACACATGCCTGACTTCCAGCTTTACAGATGTATATTCACTCACTTCCATGGGTGTATTCACAATTTGTTTCCACATTTTTCTGGACAATGGCCATATGGTATAGGAGGGTCTCTGCCACTTAAAACAATGAATTTTTCTCTTTCCTCTCAGGAATCAGCAAAAAAGTTCAGTTTTTCTCAGAGCTTTTTTCTGCAGACAACCGCATACCTGGCATTGTATATCTGTGTCTTTCACAGATCCAGAGGAAGGGTTCAATCTTATCCTCGGCAAGGTGCGGCAACTGCTCTGGTGCTCTGGTTAAAGTCTCTGTTTCTTTTTCTCTCCTACATCCACATCCTAAGAAAACTAATGCTGCTATATAAACACAGACTCCCACACTTTCATCTTTTCTTCTGCTTTAAATGCTTTTATTGTCTCTGGCATTCCCTATCACTGATAACATCATTCACGCTGGCTATGTCTTTCAAGCTCATAGACTTTGTCTAAGTACTCCCACTGTGGTGAGGATAGAAATTTCCTGCTGTCAGGTTTGTCTGGCAAGCAGATGAGAGACTTCCCATGAAAATCAAGGCAAGCAGAAATACAGTCAAAATGGGAGAGCAATGAGCAGTGGATATGGATCATTTCTAGATCAGGCAGGAAAAAATGATTTCAGCAGTAAACAAAACCAAGAAAGGTTCTCTCATTAGCTTCAATATTTAGTAATAGCTCCTTTACTAATAGTTCTGTATTTTTCATAAAGCTAGTTTAAGTGATCTGTCAAACTCAAATTCATACAATTTTTCAAGCTGAGAGAGTACAGTCTCTAGGAGTAAAAAACTTATAAAAAAGACAAAAGGAGTACCAACTCAGCCACTGTATAGTCTCCTACTTGTATTTTAGAATATGACTACTGCATAGAAATGTATAATATCAGCTGGAAGAAGTGAGGGTCATAAAAGTCAGCAACAGTTTGAGTGAGCTGAAGAACATCAGAAAACAGGAAGGTTTCTGTAGGAGTTTTCAGCTATGACCCGGGGCTCTCTTATCATGCAAAAGGAAGGCTAGGAAGGAGGAAGCAGAAAAGCTTTCCTTGACTCTCAGCAGATGGCTTGTGAAATATAATCCTGTAGGGAGTGGAGAGGCCCCTGAAGAAGATCTTGGGTAAAGAAAAAGTCGTGACTGATGTGTTGAACTTACTTTGGAAGAAGAAATCTTGGAGGAAATAGCACTCGAATTTGGTGGATAGGGCGAGTTCTGCAGTTAAATACCCTGAGTTAATGTATCACCTTACGCTCTTGCACTCCATGTTTTGGCATTTCACAGATTTCAGACACTGTCAGAACTAATGCTAAAGGTCAGGAAGGGCTTACTAACTCTGCATTTCTAACATACCCAGAAGATTAGGACGTGAAGTCCTAATTTATGCATCAGTAAAGAGGAAAAACAAAGGCTTCCAGAGGGACATCCCACAGCACTTACATTAATAGTTTAACCATTATCTGCTTAGGTACTCTGACTTACATTCAGGATGCAACTACCTTCCTTCACTTATTTGAGAAGGAACCCTAGTTCTTAACTCAGGTGCTGAAAGTAAGAAGACTGAATATGTTCAAAATGATACAGCAGGCACTGGCAATCTGCTAAGGTCAGACCCAAACCTGGCAGGTTTGTAGAACCTACGACATCCCTGAGATAATTTTGAAGATGCAGATGTCACAAGCACATGGCACAAAGTCTGTCAGTCTCTCTGGCTGAGGATGCATGGGCATTAATGTTTTAGAACAGAAGTGAGTGTCCTGCTCATCTTCATGTCCTGTTCTTTGGTCTGCAGCATGGAGTAGGCTCAGTGCCCACATCCTGGAAGACGGATTCCAGGAGCACACCTGATGCCGCCAGCCACTGATGGACATTCAGTCCATGGGAGCAGAATACAGCTAGACTGAAATAAAACCCAAAGCAAACCTAGTGTCAATGAGGTCCTCATCATGTGTTCTCCCAGATCCACTCCTACTGCTCAGCACTAGTAGCTATTATAAACACAGTCTGTGTGTTAAAGCACCTAATCGGCTCGGTAAGTGAGTAAATGAAAAGATATATTCAAGTCTGAGCATTAGAGACATTATAGCAGAATTTTCATGCTCCGTCACTGGCTTTGGGCATTCAGTCACATCTCAGTGACCTACTGCAAACTATCCATGACTTGGCTGCTTGCCCTCTATTAGAAAGACCCATCATCACTTCTTGCATAATTATTCTCTTAAGATTATTTCCACAACGCTTGGTGTGAACAACATTCATAAGTTTGCACCTGTTGATTTGTGGCAACAGAGTCTGATTTTCTCAAATAATTCAAGCAATGAAGTTCTGCCAGCACTAGGATGTCAGAACAAGTGAAAAACCTGAATAGACACATTTGTCAATCACATTAGGTGTCCAAGATGAAATGACTGAATAAATGAAAGCCATTTTTCTAGTGAACAGCTGCCCTCATTACTAAAGATCCTGTTAAGATTAAAGCCGCACTGCCAACTTCATGTTCAGTTAAGAAGAAATAAAATTAACACTAACACCGTTTAATTTAAAATAAGACAATTGAAAAAATTTTACATGAATCAAATACTTAAAAAATAATCTTTTGCTTGGCCTGAAGTGAACATGAGAATCTGGTGTTGGTTTTATTAAAAAAAAATAAAAATAAAAAGGAATTTCTAAATAAAAAAGATGATGTTTTCAAATGCAAAATCAAAATGGTCTGATTTTATCACTTTCTTTTTTAAATTTCTTTTCAATTCACATGAAAAGAGCTAAGAGAAACCAAGAAGGCTTTTTGAAACATCTTGGCATTGCTAAACCCATAGTGAAAAAAGTGCCAGCCCAGAATGTCCCCTAGCTTATATCACATCTCAGTGCATTTGAGCAAGAAACATAGTTTCCATGAATGCACTTGTTCCAGCCTATGTTCCACTTGTGGGGGGGGATCTGCTGAGCTGAAAGATTATGTTTAAAGGTAAAATATTAATATGCTCCAGCAGTGTAATTATTTTTCATTTCCATGAAGAATCAAATGAGGATGAGGTTCAGGAGGGTAGAACAGCAGAGACAGATCTAATCAAGTGTAATTCCGGAATGGTAACCATAAAGTCAACAACAGCAATGCCTATGTAGCTAATGAGGTATCACATCTAAATGCTGGGTAACACTTCCTTTCCATGCTGGCTTGCTATGAACCATACAGAAGTCTGACCTTGCTCTGGAGAAATGAGAGAGAGAGAAGGAGAGAAGGAGAGAAAGAGAGAGAGAGAAAGAAAGAAAAAGAAAAAGAAAGGAAAAGAAAGAAAGAAAGAAAGAAAGAGAAAGAAAGAAAGAAAGAAAGAAAGAAAGAAAGAAAGAATCATTTATTAAATGTAACAATGAACACAGAAAATTCCTATAAATCTGTTTGTACTGGTAAACATTAATGAGGGCCAGATTTTAAGCAGGAGGAAATCAGTGGTCTACTGATGTCGCAGGCAAAGTTGTTGTATGCCTAGTACTGTATTTTGGGTTGGTGTAAATAACAACTGTACAACGATATAAGGTGAAATTTGGGTACCTGACTAGCCTTTAATCCTAAATGTATACGCTCCCTCCTTTGTATGCACTGTCTGCAGTGTTTTCACACATAGACACACTCACACACTTATTTACATTTCAGAAATGGATTTCATGTTACACTGCACCAGGAAAGATTATCTTCTGCATACAGAAAGTATCAAAACTGGTGATTAAGGGCTGGATTTCACAAAACTCAGCCAGAAGTTGATACCTGCCCAGATCACCCTGGTCACCTCGTGCCATGAGGCCAGTGCTCCCACGATGCTAATGACAGACGGGACCTGCTAGCTCCCCTCATTTATCCGGCAAATCTTCTTTCATGTTCATTTCTCACTCTGGGAAATTTCCCCTGATCTTTCAGGGTCACCTTTAAACTTCAGCTTCTACATTCTGTTTGTGGGAAGATTGGAAGCTCATTTAAATGAAGTGCAATTGCTTATGATGCTGCTCAGAAATATCTCGCTGTGGTACCCACTCAGCCTGCTTTCTGCCTGTGCGTGCGGTTCCCTTTCATCTTAACATTTATATCAAAAATTTGTTAAAGAAGAAGCCCTTTCTTTCATGTGCCCCTTCTGTAACATTTTCACTGATTTTTCTAAAATAGCAATTTTTTTCAGTGCAACTGCTGTTATACCATGGTAGCCATGAAAACCTCTGTGGAATTAAAGGCTTTGACTAAGAAGTAGAGAAAACATCATAATTTTCCTTAATCTGCCTTTGAATTTGGAGTCTGCTGAAGCCTGGAGCTCAGGGCTTCAAACCAAAAAAGAAATGTGTGTGTGGTATCAAAACTGTTGGATTTCTCTAAGGTCCAGGACAATTTTCCAAGATTTTGGGTGC
The DNA here is from genome assembly GCF_003343035.1 of Apteryx rowi. Classification (NCBI taxonomy): domain Eukaryota; kingdom Metazoa; phylum Chordata; class Aves; order Apterygiformes; family Apterygidae; genus Apteryx; species Apteryx rowi. Next base: position 14,768 of record NW_020447496.1, on the reverse strand, counting down.
AATTTACCTCTTCACATAGGCAATTTTAAAACCAAAGTTGCTGTGCATCTTCCCACAAGCAATATTAAATTAATTCTGGAGCCAGTAAAATGCTAATTGCAGATTGTTTCATCTAGTTATATCTACTTTGTACTTGGACTGTATATAGAAATCATGTAGACATTGAATTATGTGGAAATTAAACTATTAAGCACCAAGACCATAATTTTTTGTTTCTAAATGAAATGCAGATAGCATTTACCATATATAAAGCAGATTTAAAAAAAAATACTTTTTAAAACTAAATTGTTTAGTTTTTATCTCCCATTTTTTAAAAGTTCCTATAATATATCAGAATTAGAACCATAGAATAATTTAGATTTGAAGGGACCTCTGGAACTCTCTAGTCCAAACTCCTGCTCAAAACAGGGCCAGTTTCAAAGGTAGATCAAGGCTGCTCAGGTTTTTGTCCAGTCAAGTTTTGAAAATCTTAAAGGATGGAGTTTGCACAGCTTCTCTTGGCATTCTTCTCCTTTTTCCCATATAGCCAGATGGAATTTCACTCATTTCAATATATGACCAAAGGCTATGGCTTTTAGTTGTGTGCTTCAGCGAGGAGTCTTGCTCTGCCTAGCTACAAAGTATTACTGTGGGTATTTACTTCTCCAGCACTGGGGAACCCAGAACTACTCACCAAAGTATCATAGAAATGACAGCAAGAAGCATTCAGAGATGTGCCCAGGAACTGGGGCTAGTCCCTTTGTAGCTGTCATTCATTTCATAAAGGGTGACTGCTCTCTGGGTCAAAACCTGTGGAAAGGCTTTTAAGATTCTCTGCCGGAGTAACTTTCTGAAAAAAGCATCTGAGTAGACTTGTAGCCATTTTAAATAGAAAAGACAGTGGCCAGAGACATACACATCATCCTTTTTCACATATGCTATAGGACCATAAGTTTCTTTTTTCTGTTAAAAAATATAGAGTCAGTTAGTCTATCAGAGTTAGTGTAGATAGAGACCAACTTGTCTAATTTCTAGAAATCTAAACTGTTAATTTCTCTCCTTAAAAAGAGAGAGGTAGAAAAGGTACTATATCCATTAGGCCTTGGCTGCTTTTGACTGCAAAAGCAAAATCATGTTTGAGTCAAACAAAATTCAGAGGAAGCTACAAATATAAAACATCCTAGCCAGTGAGTACCAAGGAAGCTACATTTTCAGACAAATGTTTCGGCTGCCTGCCTCCTCCAGTGTTTTGAATTGCTTTTCCAGTTTGCTCTTGTTCACATATATAGCTGAGTATTTTTAAATAAATGCTGGCATAATCATCTTCTTCCCTGGTGCCTTTAGCTCTCTTTCTCAGGACATTTTTTTGTACTCTTTGCACATTCTGAGCCCAGTTCAGGAAATCACTGAGTATCTGATTCATACAGTAAGATGGAAATGTGCTGAACATTTAGCCTGTGCTTAAGCACTTTCCTGAATTGAAAGCTAAGGCGTGCAATGGGCTTCCAGTTAAACTGTCCTGCTCTCTTGAATGTGATGTGTCACACAGCACTTGGCACCCCTCTCACTGAAGAGCATGAGGGGAGAGGGGGCCAAGCCCTACCTTCATGCCTGGACACTGGCACATCCTGCATGCCAGGAGGAACACGGGTATCAAGAAGGAGAATTGTGCTTCTTGCTTGGACCAATGGATACTGGGCGAGCAGGGAATGATTTGTGTCCTGCGCAGGGTGTGTCTGTGCTGCACCGTTCACCAAAGTGTGGAACGCCTTAGCTAGGTCTCAGTAAACCAGACTCAGGAGGAGCACAAGCTCCACACAGGCTCATTTGTCTCTTTTCTTGCCTCTCTTCCTGTTTAAGGTTTCAAATGTGTTGAAAGTCAGTCTACATTTAGGAACCTGATTTAGATTCTGGTGGGTCACTTATGGGTGTTTAGAATATTAAAAATAATGGTGTTTCAAGTAAGGCTACAGTTGTGATGTTTTTCCTTTCTCTTTTATCCATTGTTGCTAGCAATCTTTTGAGGGCAACCCACTCTTCAGCTACATGATGCAAAGTCATTTCTTTTTCCAAAGAGATGCTGTAAACCAAGGAAGTATTTTATTTCAAGTATCAATATTCAAATCCATCATTTTTTGTTTTAAAATTAATTAAAAGCCCTACTGGTGATCTGGAGCCTGAACAAGTCCCATGAGCAGTTAACACAGCCCTTGATCACCAGCCAGACTGTGAGATCAGGTTTCTGTAGCAAATAAGGCCATGAATATATTAACAAACAAAAAAGTCTGTGCAAGGACACAAGAATATCCACAGTGTTAACACAGTTTTGGCAGACATTTGGATGTAAACCAATTAACACTGTCCCAAACAGCAACCAAGTATGATTTGGGGAAAATATGCTCTAAGGATTGCTTCTAAGCAACAGGTCAGACGTGGCCACCTTGTTTTGAGAGTTAAGAGAGTTTAGCTGTATGAGTGTGAGTTGTGCCACATCAGTTGGCCTCAGGGACAAAGAATAGTCCCTGGTCCATTTTATTTACTAGTAGAGATACAGCTTTTTTAAAAAAAGACCGAATTTGGCAATAATCTATTTATTTGTATTATGGTTCCAAAAAATCTCTTTTCTAGACACTGCATTTCTATTTTTTACTCCAAAGCCATTAGGCCAAACAGTACTTAAATAATCATTATCAAAACCAGTATTGCAATGGGAAAAACAAACAAAAAAACATTGGGTTTACTCATAAATTGCCTCTGTGACATGCTTACTGTAATAAAAGTCACTAATCCCATGAGGAAGCATGTACAGATTTTTTGTTAAACACCTTTTAAAAAAAACTTTTAATTAAAATATGATCTAAATGTAATGGATTAAAAAGAAAAGTTACTTGGTTATAGTATGTGCATGATAATTAAGAAACTTTCTAACTTGTACCTAAATGTTTGATTTTTAAATTGCATGAACAGGCTAATTGAACAAAATTAATTCTTCTTTGAAAAAACACATGAAAAAGGAAGACAGACCACAGTTTTAACATGAGCTTCCTGCTCCCACAGCAGGTTGTGTTTACCTCGGGAACCCGTCTCAAGCATGACTCCTTTACCACTACTCATTTGCTCCAGAAAGGGCAAATTTGCCTCTGTAGCAATTTCCTCTGCTATTCTTCCTAGCAGAAAATGGAGAACAGGAGAGGTGCCTGAAGACTGGAAGAAAGCCAATGTCACCCCAGTCTTCCAAAAGGGCAAGAAGGAGGACCCRGGGAACTMCWGGCCAGTCAGCCTCACCTGCATCCCTGGAAAGGTGATGGAGCAGCTCATCCTGGAGGCCATCTCCAAGCATGTGGAGGAAAAGAAGGTGATGAGGAGTAGTCAGCATGGCTTCACCAAGGGGAAATCATGCTTAACCAATCTGATAGCCTTCCTTGATGGAATGACTGGCTGGGTAGATGAGGGGAGAGCAGTGGATGTTGTCTGCCTTGACTTCAGCAAGGCTTTTGACACTGTCTCCCAAAACATCCTCGTAGGCAAGCTCAGGAAGTGTGGGCTAGATGAGTGGACAGTGAGGTGGCTTGAGAAGTGGCTGAATGGCAGAGCTCAGATGGTTGTGATCAGTGGCGCAGAATCTAGTTGGAGGCCTGTAGCTAGCGGTGTCCCCCAGGGGTCAGTCCTGGGTCCAGTCTCGTTCAACTTCTTCTTCAATGACCTGGATGAAGGCACAGAGTGCACCCTCAGCAAGTTTGCTGACGATACAAAACTGGGAGGAGTGGCTGAGAAACCAGAAGGCTGTGCTGCCATTCAGAGAGACCTGGACAGGCTGGAGAGGTGGGCGGAGAGGAACCTCCTGAAGTTCAACAAAGGCAAGTGCAGGGTCCTGCACCTGGGGAGGAATAACCCCCATGCACCAGTACAGGTTGGGGGCTGACCTGCTGGAAACCAGCTCTGCCGAGAAGGACCTGGGAGTGCTGGTGGACACCAAGTTAAGCGTGAGGCAGCAATGTGCCCTTGTGGCCAAGAAGGCCAATGGTATCCTGGGGTGCATCAGGAAGAGTGTTGCCAGCAGGTGGAGGGAGGTGATTCTCCCCCTCTACTCAGCCCTGGGGAGGCCACATCTGGAGTACTGCATCCAGTTCTGGGCTCCCCAGTACAAGAGGGATGTGGCACTACTGGAGCAAGTCCAGCGAAGGGCTACAAAGATGATGAGGGGACTGGAGCATCTCTCTTATGAGGAAAGRCTGAGAGAGCTGGGCCTGTTTAGCCTGGAGAAGAGAAGGCTGAGAGGAGATCTTATCAACGTGTACAAGTATCTGAAGGGAGGGTGTCGAGAGGGTGGAGCCAGACTCTTTTCAGTGGTGCCGAGCAACAGGACGCAAGGCAACGGGCACAAACTGAAACACAGGCAGTTCCATCTGAACATGAGGAAAAACTTCACTGTGAGGGTGACAGAGCACTGGCACAGGTTGCCCAGAGAGGTTGTGGAGTCTCCTTCTCTGGAGATATTCAAAACCCAGCTGGACGCAATCCTGGGCAACGTGCTGTAGGTGACCCTGCTTGAGCAGGGGGGTTGGACTAGATGATCTCCAGAGGTCCCTTCCAACCTCAGCGATTCTGTGATTCTGTGATTCTGTGAAAATTATTTCTTCTTTTCCTGTCATTTCTGCTGGACGGTGTAGGATGGAGGGGTGTGCATAAGAACTACACTTCTCTGGATGGCTATGCCAGCAAATAAAGAGGGGCCAAATCCTGGTGCAAAAGCACAGTGTGAAATTCTCTTTTCCTCCACTAACCAGAGAAGGGTGGCCTTGTCCAGGTTGCCTCCTGGGAGCAGAGTCCTGTGGTTGCACTGCCCTTTAAATTCAGATCTGACCATGATCTAGGAAAATGCCAGCTGGCATGGGTCAAAAACATGGCAGTGAGCGTGTTAATAATTAAGCAATACGCATGATCACAGGCTTTAGTCATGTTCAAGCCCATGCTTTCCCTGGCCCTGTTTAGTTTATTAATATGGATATAGCCATTGGCTCAATATCAGGCCTCATCCTTGACCCTAAATCTGGGAGCGGCCGTCTTTTTCTGATGTTTCCCATGTGTGCACAGTCTGACTTCAAATGCAGCTGCTAAACTTTGTGGCCTGATTATGATTATCAGTTTTAAAAATGATGCTTATTGTAAGTATTGTGGAAAGGATTACTAAGGAGGGATTTAAATGCATTTAAAATTTAGTTTCTGAGATGGCTAAAAGAAAACTTCTGAATCACTATTTGAAAGATGGAAATATACCAATTTTCGGGAACAAAACTGTTATTTGTTTTTATTACTTAACATTTATTTTTATCCAGAAAAGACAAGATATTTGTGTAAGGACTTTTTTTTAATGCACTGATAAATGTTGCAATGAAACATTTCAAATTTTGTAGTAACTCTTTAGCAAAAAGAATGACAATTTATGGGATAACAAAAGAATTTGTATGCCTTCAATCTCTTTGGTCTTCAACTGCAATGTTGAGAAGAAAGCAGTATAAACAGGAGACCAATTTGGACAATAATCAGTTTGGAGAATTATCACCCTAGTGCCTAGGGGAGAAAGTGCATCAAGAAAGCTGCTCTTGATCTGTGTAAGGATTAGTCATAACAGGCCATAGATTTCAGTTATATCCTTAAACACAGCATGCAGAGTCAAGAAGAATACTGCATCCTGACTGGAACAACATTAGATTCTCCATCCTTTAAAGCAGTTTTCAAACCAAGAATATGCCCCACTTCGAGGTGGATAGGCAGCCTTGAGTTTTTTGTAGGGGCAGAAACTACTGTCCTGTACAGGGGCAAATTAGCTTCTCTTTATTATGGGGCAGTAGATTCCAGCTCTGTCTGTGTTTTGAACTCAGCAGGACTTGGAGGTAGGAACCAGAAATTTGTACGTTGCATGGAGACAGGGATGCTGCTTACCCTTGCAGAAAATACCACAGTCCAACCTGCAGAAACCTCAGAGCCTGGGGTCACTGCTTCCCTCCAGCTCTTTCCTCCAAAGAGAACAGCCTCCTCTTCATGTAGCATCTGTTAGTTTTTATACATGAAGGAGTTCATGGGCAGCGCACACACCTTGGAAGAAGGCACAGTAGAAAGGCTGGAAACCTCTGCATTATGATGATGTAGATGATGGAGTTACTCATCCAGCATACTTTATGAACTGTCTTACTCAGTCGTAACATAACTAGCTTTGTGAGTCTCTGCTGAAGTCAATGGGATTCAGGTCCCTTAGTGTCCTATCGAGGACTCCAGCCCAGAGAGGCGTGTCACAAGAGGTGAGGGTATACCTGCCCTACTGAGGGGCAAAGAACAAAGATATTATTACAGGACCTGCTAAACAGTAATTCTTAAAATTGGACCTGTGAGTCCATATTAATGAACCAAATGTTAGTGGCCTGATTTTCAGAGGTGATATGTATTTCACGTCCTTCTGAGGGAAGAGCTTACTGGTCTCTCAAAACAGACACTCAATCCCTTCCAGCATTCCATGTATTCCATAAAACTTCAAAAAGGGCCACAGAAATAACAACATGCCCTTTATAGAATTCTCTCTTTTCCTTACAAAGAGGTTTTTCATCGGCACCTGAACTTCTGGAGTCACATAAATATAATTCCTTTAGATGCTACCAGTACAACCAGTGATAACTAGCAGCAGACATATGGCAGTGAAGGAATAGCTACCGACATGGTTTAACTGGCCCAAGAGAATCATCCTGGGGTTTTTCAATATCATCCCTAAATAGAGAAAAGAGATTATTTTAGCTGCTGTGGTTATAACACGTTTTTGTGTTTCATAGGCATTTATTTCATTATACCAATACACTGTGGTATGCAAACACTAGAAATATTAACATACAAAAGATTAATTTTGTGCTATGTGATGACAAACTTCAACAGAAAAGAATGGCAGCCTCATTTTTATAAAATCATTCTGTATATGTCATTTTCAGTAAAATGTATGATTTAAATTATTATGAACATAGATTTTCCTTCTGCCTGTCAAAAATCAGTAAAGGCATTAATCCCTATGCATTAGTAATGTATCAGTACCATTCAGTCTGAATTTTCAAAGTGTGAGTGCAAATTTAACAAGCACTGTAATACTCCCTGATATATATAAATATACATATATATATATACACACATGCACAGCCCTACAACACACCAAAAAAATGCACATGTATGTGTCCAGTTATGTGAATGGGTTTTGTCTGTGCACAAGCATATCACAAGTCTCCAATCCTTGCAACAGCACTGAATAAAGGAATTAATTCACTCAACTCATTTGAATGTTATAATTTTTCTCCCACATAGGGATGTTCCAATTCACTTTGGTTAAACATCAAGTGATTATTTTCAGAAAACAGTCATCAAAATTAGTATCCCTTGAGATGCAAGTCACAGGCGCTGAACACTGGGAATAATTAAAATAATTTAGATTTTTTTGGACAGTTCAGAAGGCCAAATTTAAATTATGATGATTTTCATAAAGAATATCTTGATTTTTTTTTATGGTAAACTTTTAATAACAGTATCCCTTATGGCCCTTCTGACATCTGTTAGACAAGCAACATTTAAGAAAGGGAGTGTAAAAGGAAAAACAGAGGAAGTTCATTATTTCTTGAAGACTTGTCTTTGACAAACTCCATACCTTTTGACAGTTTTGGAGATGGCAGGTTAGTCTGGTCAGATAGGTCACTGCTGATATCCTGGTTTATACAGTGTCAGTTCAGGCTAGTTTTCACTGTGCTTCACGGTGGTTTTGTTACAGGAGATGGAGTGTCTTTTGAGCTGCATTGTTTGACAGGGCAAAGAAACATGTTCCAGCAGGGCAGAAATTCTAAAAGTAAAGTCTTCCAAGTATGTTACTTCTCTCATTGGAAGTGAGAAAAAATCCTGCATACCTATTTTAGTCCAAAAAGGGGAAAGTGAAGGAAGAACAAAGAAAGAAGGAAAAAAGGAGGACAGAATTATTAAATATGATTGAAAAATAACTGTTGCCTCAGATGTGACCAGCTTTTTTCATAATGTCAATACCACAGTTCTCACAGAATCCATATTCATTAACATGAGATTATTATTCAGTTTAGCTGTATTACTCTGTCTGATCCTGGGTAGCATTGTACTCTCCAGGTCATCCATTTAAAATCAGTGAAACGCCATGCAGAGTAAATTATAACTCACTGTCAGCAGAGCTATTGCAGTCTTCCCTTAAGCATGGGAAAAAAAATCTCAATTTGAAAAATGCTACATGCATCCATGTCCTTTAGTCACACAAACACAGACACATTGAAGGGAAGGCATATTTGTGACTTTGTTTTCCTTTGGAACACAGAATTACTGCAACACTCCTCAGGGATGGAGCTCATGGAGAAGAGATCATTGTATAATCCTTTTGCATCTTCAGGAGGGCTCCCAAATCCTTAAAACAGTTTTTTCAAGCATGTATATGAGCAGGGTTAAATGAATTTAGTCAGTGGGCTTGGCCATGAGTTTTCCCAGGAAAGATCAGGTACTGGTGGTGGAATGAGATAAAAATACTGACTTATTGTCTCCATGTCCTTTAATATAATAACTCAAGAACAGCTATATTGATTCTGACCAAGGGTCCATCTAGCCTGGTATCCTGTCTCAAACAGTAAGTAGCATTACTGAGACACTAGGGATGAATACAAACATAGCAAACGTATGTGATAATTCGCCCCCTCTGCAATACTCTCCCAACATCTGTTTCCATCTCAGGGGATTTCCTTAGCCCATGCAAGCTGCTGGCACCCACAACACCATCTGACGAGTCCCGCAGGTCTGTTACCCACTGCAGGATGAACCACTTCTTTGCTGTGTGTTTCAAGCCTGGCTCCCATTAGCTTCATATGACGGTACATCAAGTAATTTAATGTTACATAGACTGAACCTGTTACCCATCAATCACCACACACATCATAGTTAAGTTACTTTAGAGACTGAAAAGGAAAACAGCATTTAAGCAGTGTCTAGGTTTTTTTGGGGAAGGGGAAGGAGGAGGTCACATTTAACTACCATGGTTTAAAATCCCTCTGTCCCTGTGTCAGTATTAAAATCTTAGAGTAGTACAATAAAATAGCAATTCTTCCCTCATCCAGTGATCTGGCAAATTATATAAGGAAACGTTACAACTTCCATGAGATTTACTGCACTTTGCTCTCAAAAAAATGCCCCATTACTTGCTGAAGACAAGATACTGAATGGGATGGAGCCCCAAGCCCTAACTCATATTTATTTTTAAGTCCAGAAGGGACTACTTGATTATCTCATGTTGGCCTACAAGACACAAGGCATAGGATTTCTTCCCTACTTTGAGGAAAATGACTTGTTTTATTAAAGCAGCTTTCTGATCCTATGCTGGACCAATCCTCCATGCAATTCCAGTGCCTCTGGGGTGAACTTCACATCTCTAAGGTAATGTTCACATGACAGGACTGTGTTTTAAGATGTTATCCAAAGAACTCTCAGATAATAACCTAGCAATTACTGTAATTGATCATGTCACCAAATGGGAACCTGTTGCATTTGCAAATTAGAAATCTGTTGTTAATACACCATCTAGCAACAAGGATCATAGGCTCCCTGTGCTGCTTCCTGAGCCTATGGGCACTCTGGCTGTAACAAACATATGCAAAAAGATTTGTTTCCATTACATTTATGGCATATTAATCAAATGCTTGGCCATTTCTTGGATTGAATCCCTGACTCTGTCTTTTACCCAGGGATTAGTGCATCCTGGAAAATGAAGATGCTTCTCTGAAAGACATTTTCATAATTTTCAGTGAGGGGATACTTTTTTCTATAACAAGGAAGCTGTATGGATGACACACTTCTTTATGTTGGGTTTTTAGGGTCAATTCACATGGCAGAGCATAGTGCTATGCAGTCATGTCAGCTCTAAGTATATGACAGCACTATGTCAGTTCTGAATGAGATCCTGGAAACACGCAGCATAATAAGATGACACATGCTAGACTTACATTCAAAATTATCTGTGGTGTGTCTAGAAACAATGGTTAATTATTCCCTAAACATGCCATGGAAGAACCCTGTATTAGCCTCCCCATCTTAGATAACAGTTAGCTGGTCGCATAAAGAGCAATGGTATCTTCAGTACAAGTGTTCCTGAAATTATCACATGAAGACACCAAAGTCCTTATCAGCAATACATACATTTGCTGCTCTAGATAAATGAAATTAACCAGTCCTAAAATAGATATGAGCCACGTCAGAAGGGAAGATAGAACGTAATCAGAAATGCATGAATGATAACTGGAACTGCCTAAGACTATTTTATTAAATACTTGACAGACAAAGGAGGACAATTAAAAAAATAAAATAAAATGACCTAATTTAGAGGGGATTACCAAGGGCTATAAAACTTAACAAAATGGAAGAAAAAGAAAAACATTAGTAATAGATATAAATCAGAAGACTGGATTTGTGGAAAATGGGTAAAGGAATCAAAATAACTCCTAGAAAAAATCTGTAGACAACACAGATAATAACAAGAGAATGGAGGGGGTTTTTTTAGAAACAAAATAATCCCAACAATGGCATTGGTTCATTATCAAAACAGGTAGAATCCTCATTAATAACAGTAAGAATTTTGGAAAAGCAGAGGTGTTCAATAAATAAATCTCTTGCCTCCTTGGGAAAAGCCTGATGTTATTTGAAAGGTGATTTTTATTTTAACCATGAGTAAGGAAACATGTAACAGTAGTTAGAAAATTTTTGGGATCAGCATAAAAGAACTTTTAAAGAAATATTACAAAGTGGGGCTGTCTGGACCATTACTGTTCATTATCAGCATATCTTTGGACACTATGAAAGTTCCAAAAGACATGAGGCTTGTTAAAATATTTAACTGGCATAACCTAAGTAATTATAGGGCTGTCAAACTGACATAAGCAGGCAAAATAATGTAATGCATAATATGGGTTTTGATTAATAAAGAATTAAAGATATAAAATGCAATTAATGCCAATCAGCAAGGCATTATAAAAGCAACTCTTGTCAAACTAACTTGCAATTTTTGTCTGAAAGATTTTAAGTTTAGTTAATAAATTCAACAGTATTAATGCTTCTGCCAGTATCTGACTTGGTAACACAGGACATTTTGATTAAATTAAAGGAATATAAAATGGACATGATACTCCAAAAAAGTCTTAAAAACTTATGTTTTGTTACAATTTAAGACTTAACACATAGCAACTATTAAGTAGCTGTTTTCCTAGTTATATGTTTACACTTTAGAGAAATTTTTTAAGTGATCTGAACTAAAGCACAAAATCACTACCTATAAAGATGACACAGCATGAATAATAAACCAGTGTCGTTGTTGAATTCTTTTGTTTCTAACAAAACAGAGGGCAAAGAACAGATTTTTGATTAACTAGGAATAAACAATCCAAGAAATGCACTCAGAGTCAGAGAATATAAGAGAGAATCCTGGCAAGAACTGGCTCTGATTATACCCAGACTGTGAAGTCCAGGAGTGTCTCTGAATTCTCAGGTGCAGGTGCCACCCCCTGCCACCTCCTGGCTCACCACTAGCATGCCAGCTGCATAGGCACCAGCCATTTCCCGTGTCCCTGTCCCCATGTAGGTGAAATCTAAGCATACAATCTAGTTATCCAAGGACCAGGATCCATGGTGTCTCCTGGTGTTCTCTTGCAGGTAAGCTTAGACGAGGCCTTTGAAAAGGAATTGCTGACTCTACCACTGCAATTGCAATGTTAGAGTCAAAAAGGTGATCCCTGGGTGTATAATTACAGAAGGTGAAGTAGCAGCAGGGAGGTCAGATTGCATCTGTATTTGGCAGCAGTGCAGCATCTATTGGAATGCTAACTCCTTTCTTATGAGCACATTTCAAGGATGTTATAGATTGGAAAGGTGTAACAGGAAAACTTTAAGGACATACAAAAATTGGCAACATGTCTCACTGTAAAAGGCAAAAGATCATTAGTCTGACTTGAAAGACCTGAAGGATAAGGCATTACTTGATCACATTCTATACACCTTATTAAATTTCTGTCACCCATATAGAACAAAAGTTTAAAAAGAAGTCTACTAAACCTATAAAACCAACTTATAATGAGATTAATAGGTAAAGGTTGAAGCTAGACATGTTTGGCTCATTTTTGAAAGACAGTCTTTAGCTAGAAGGGAAATTAATTCAGGGATTCTTTATTATAGAGAATGTCATACTAGATGATCACAGTGGCCAAATAAATTAGTAGTTGTGTATGACACAGCTTTAAATCAGTTTTTAAACAAACATCTGTAGAAGAGTCCAAGAGGACTATCCCTCCCTTTCCTTCCCAGCCATCTCACCCACACCTGCCAGGTCATGTGTTGAAGGAATGGCCATTTACCTGCATGTACCCCCCAATCCTCATCTATGGTATGTTGCATACAGCCTTGCACTAATAAGCCTGCTTAAATTTAACAAATAGCTTAACCAGTGTTTGAAAGCAAAGTGTTAAAAAAAAAAGCACAAGACAAGCTCCATCCTCAATTGTATCTATTCATCCTTATTAAGTTTAACATGGCAGCAAGTATAAACGAGATCAGAATCTCACCCCACCGTGACCACACACGAATGTTACCTCCTGGCACCTAACTGGTTAGAAGTAATTTTGCAGATATCATCATAACCTACCAGCATATCTATATAAAGTAACTTGTATATGTAGATAAACCAGATATCATTCGTGCTGTCGGATAAGAATAAATCCTTATAATGCCATTTTTTGAAAATACATGAAGATGCAGACAAATTACATACTTCACTGACAGTACTATTTTCTTGTGTCCATCTAATCCAAGCTAAATTCAGTTATATTTTCCTTTAAAATCATTTAGAATATGGACATCTTTAAATCAATATGTATTATATGATTTACTCATTCTACAACTCCACTGCATTAGCAAAAACACATATGATAAGACTGTTTTGATGTGAGAATGACAGACAAATTGGTCATGTGCACAGTATTTTCCCTGCAGAGGCTTGAGATTGTTTTCTTTTTTGTTAATTGATCAATTTTAGAGAAGAAGAAATAGATTGTGGGTAGAATAATCACACAGTGAAATAATCAAATCGTTTGGAGAAGAAAGCAAAACAAAAGGCTTTTTCAAAACTCTGGAAGAAAACGTTGGCTTAAGTGTTTTTCTGAAAAAACAAATTTAGCATTTCCAGCATAATCGCACTAGGATAATATTGACTCCATGAGCAAGATACATAAGCTTGAAAAAAATGGAGGGCTAGGGGGAACACAGAAGGTGAAAACTCACTGTGACAATAAAGATTAAACAAACCTTATATTCTATCTACAGGACCACTGATTTCCAGCTATACGTCCACCTTCGACAGGGACTGTGGTTTATAACTTCAGCTTTTAGACACCTAGAAAGGAGAAGTTACATTCATATTAAATAACAATAAAACTGTAGCTATGAGAGGCTATTTTTGAGTATATGTGTACATGTAAGTCTTAATATAGTATCCAAAGAAATAGGCATGTCTATAAACTACACCACATATGGTAGAAGAGAGCAAAATTCCACCCTTAGCTAAAGAGTAGAAATCCTTATTTTAGGCACTCTCGCCCTCATCCCGTCATCCCCATACATGAAAAGACACATCTTATTTCCTTGATAAGCTGCTACTTAAGTCCTGGGTTACCTATATAGCAATTTACTCAAAATGAAAGTGGAAAAGTACCTAATGGTACTAGTCCAAATGGTTTCATCCTTAGGTCAGACACCCTCTGCATCTCAGTCACCCACCAATATCATGGGTCAAGCAACCTTTCTAAAGCACGTGGACATTCAGTGCAAAAGAACACAGCAAAATTATTTATTAGCAGGCAGGTTTTTGGATACTGTAGTGATTCTGCCTGTACATCACTGAGCAATGCTTACATATAGATGAACTGCATTAACTTTTAACAGACGGCAGATAAATGTAAGCTATTGTCCATAACACTGTGCAGTGACACCTTTGTGATCTGAATGTCCCTGCTAATGAAAAAATTTGTAAGTAGGAACAAAGTAACCTGAACTGTACTGCTGAGTCTCGTTAAATAAATATGTATTCTTGTATCTATGAATTGTTTTTCAAATGAAGACTTACAATGGTGCTTTTTTTTTTTTTAAGTAAGTCTTTGAGACAGGAATATCCTGCGGGATGTCAGGGTAGGAGGAACAGGAAAGAACGTGGAGGTCCTCCAAAGCTAAAACAATCTTTTGAGCAAAGCTATTTTTATGGGTGAATTTTCTCCTTTCAGCTGCTTGACAGCTTCCAAATTTTTTGCTATCAGCAGTGGGAAAAGAGGAGATTTTTTTGCAACTCTATTAGAGCACATTTTCCTAAGAGAGACGAACATGAGGGGAAAAAAAAACAGTCTAAACAGGCTGCCACTGCTGTTGTTGTATATAAAATACATAATTATAACAATAATATTTAAAATATCTAAGTGGAAGAGATTGCCTATTTCTTTATGTTTATACAAACATTTGGAAGTGAAGCAAGAATGACTGATTGTGGAGGAAAAAGGATGAGCAGGGAGGCACTGCGGGGCGGAACATGGGAAGGTCRTAAYGGGSGGAGCACTGCTGCCGGARAAGAAGGCGGGGCTTTACAGCTTTATAATAGAGTAGGACACGCTTCATTAAACGCCATTTTGCCACTCCTCATATTGGTGTCTGTGTGGTGATGGTCCGGGGTCTGGGGG
>NW_020447495.1:35460-89262 GCF_003343035.1 Apteryx rowi | reverse complement strand
GCAGGGGCCCACTCGAGTGCCTAGGTGGGCCCAGGAGGCACTCAGAGCTGAAAGCCTCCTGAAGGCAGATGACATTTGTTCAGGCTGGGGAAAGTTTGGCAGCTGTCTTTTCCACCTGCTTTTCAGTTCCCCTTGTTGGGCCACCCATTTCCTGCCTGCCCATGGGAAAATCACTTCCTCCTCCTCCTCCTCCTCCTCCTCCTCCTCATGCCCAGAAGCCTCCTCAGGGAGGAAGGCTGAGATTTTGGGGCGGACTCAAGGCTGATAGGCTGTTCTTGCACTCAGCCAGGCATGTACCAGCGGGACAGGGACTCGCGCAGCCCACTGTTCGGCCAGTGGCCATGAGCACCTTGGAGAGCTGGTAGCTCAAAGCAAGCTGCCTCCTCGGGAGTCCAAGTGCCCCTGGGGATGCTGCCTCTGGGCTCAGGGCTGATGTCAAAGCCTCATCTCCGTATCTTGGCCTTGCAGGACTTCCTGCACAGTATCCCCTCCACGCTCCTGTCGGCAGCCCTGTATGAGAAGTGGATGCTGGCTCTGGAGAAGCCAAGCAAGGAGCACCAGATTGAAGAACTGAAAGTGTAAGTGTTGTAGGCAGTGCCAGCATTCTGGAGYGTCTGGGAGAGGCCGGGGCCTTCTCTGGCAATGGGGAGGCTCCTGCAAAGACCTGTCCTTTCTGTCAGCTTGCTAGTGCTGATACGACACAACACAGCCCCAGGCTTTCACAGGCCTTCGCAAAGCCTGCCAGCCCGTCTCCTGACAACCTCGCCTTTATTCATGCTGTCGATCTCCTCCTAAAAAGCAGGCACTGTGCTGAGGCGCCCGCCTTTCAGTCAAGATCTTGTCGTTCCAGATCTGGTACTTAAGCAGCTGCTCAGCTGCCRTTGRGGTTTCTTGRTGGGACTTGTGCAAAGCAGCAACAGAAAGCAGGGGCCTTGCTCTCTGYGGARGAGGCGCCATTTGTGGGAGTTTACTTGAGACTTGCTCACAGCAAGAAGCAGCGGCCACTGCCCCCTGAAGTCATGGCGCCTTCTGTTTGTGTTCACGTAGGGTGGCTGACCAACTGTCCCGGGCTAATTGCCTCTTGCTCAAGCCTTTGCTTGCTGTGCTCCACCGCATCAGCCAGAATGCGGAGACCAACAGGATGGACTCCAGAAACCTGGCCATCTGCGTTGGGCCCAACTTGCTGAGCCCAGGCACTGGAAATGCAGAAGGAGATGAACGACAAGGTATGTTGAACTCGCCTGCTAGCTGCCCGCTTCGGGGCACAGCCGAGCCATGCCCATGCATCCCATGGCCATTGCAAAAGCTAACTGCAGCAGCAGCAGCAGCAGCACCTGGGAGCATGAGGGCGCCCCTCCGCTGGGCTACCCGCAAGCTGACAGGCAAATCTCTTACTGCAGCTGCAGCCACAGAGCTACAGCTTTGGGGACAGAAACGTCAGTCGGGAACAGCAAAGACTGTTGAGCCCGTTTTCAGCCCCTTGCCCTGATGTCCGTGCTTTCTGTGTGCTGGTGCTGGTGGAGTTCCTCATCGACAACTGCACAGCAATATTTGGGGAGGACATGGCCTTTCCTGGCAGCCCCTCTGCCGAGCAGTCTTCCAAGCACACCAGCAGCTCTGCAGGTAGGAGGCTGCCCTGAGGACTGGCACCACCCAGGGCTGCTGGTTCCTGTTCTTGAGCTGGCTATGGGAAGATGCCTGTGGCAATGCAGAGAGGTGCCGAGGGTTCAATAGCTCATGGCAGTGCTTTTGTCCTGCAGCACTTTCCAGAAGTGGAGAGTGACAATGCTCACTCCACACGAGGCCTCCCAGATGTTAAACCTCTGTAGAGCTCTGCTCTTCACAGCTTTGCTCACTGCAGACTAGAACGGCACTCTCCCCRTGCAGGATATTGCCCCCGGGAGTACTTGTGTCTCCTGAACTGCTCCTCACCTCCATAGGGGCTAGGGCTGCAGCTTGCCATCTGCCGGGGCTACGTGGTCCCGCCGGGAAGCCCCCTTTCCCTGCAGTGGGCCACTCAGAACTAGCTAACAGGCTCCTTCTGCCCACAGGACGTCCAGGTGCTGCTCAGGAAGATGCTTTGGCCAACCATAGCCCAGAGCCTGAAGYTGCATGTGGCCCCCCAGCCGCTGAGATGCAGCAGCAGCCCAGCGAGAGAAGCCCCAGCGGGCGCAGGGCATATGCAACATGCGCCTCTGCCCCTCCACTGCTGCCTCCTTGGAAAAACGATCGCAGCACGATGGACAGGAGCTACTCAGAGCCAGCCCTGTCCTGCCAGGTCCGCTCGGAAGGCAGCAGAAGGCACCAGAAGCGGAGCAGAAGCGCGGACAATGTTGCTGTTGGGCAGCAAGAGCTGCGCTTGGAGYACGAGGCCCTGCAGAAGCAGCCTGCCATGTTGCCTGCCCAATTCTGCCATGGCGCTCCACCCCAAACATCCTCCAGGCRCTCCCTGGACAGTGCCTTGCCAGCTTCCCGCGGCCCCTCCACGATGCGCCTGGGACCTGCTGCCATTCCCTCGCGCGGCTTGTGGTCCACGAGAACCACCTGAGCAGTCGCCAGCATTCCTCTTGCATGCTGGCCCTGGGTCGGGAGCCATCAGAGCCCCACAAGGTCACCGTGCGCAGGGATCAAGGAAGCTGTGCCTGTTGGGAGGTGCTTTTAGTCTACACAGCTGGGCAGGCTGAGGTGAAAGCAGGAGGAGCTTCAGGCGAGCTTGTATGAGCCAAGAAGACATGACAGCTGCAAGGAAAGGAAACATTGTGACTTGCTGTTTGAAAGGGCCCAGCGTGGGCCTGGTTTGGGCCAAAAGGGAAAGAAAGAAGCCGGGATGAAGAAAAAAGGAGAGGAAACAGGAAAGAAAAGAGGAGAGAAAAGAGGAAAAGGAAAGGGAAGGAAAAGGAAAGAGGAAATGGAAGAAAGAAGAAAAGAGGAAAGAGGAAAGGATAAGAGGAAAGTACAATGTAAGGAGAAATGGAAAGCAAAGCAGTGGAAAGAAGAGGAAGGAATCAAAAAAGAAAAGCACAAGGGCAGAAAAACACAAGGAAAGAAAAAAGGAAAGGAAAATGGGAAGAAAAAGTGAAAAAGTGGGAAAGTAAGAAAAAGGGAAGAAGAAGGAAGAAAAGAGAAAAGAAAGAAACCAAGAAAAGTGGAAAGAGAAGAGGAAAGTAAACAATGGAGGAAGAAAGGAAAGGAGCAAGGAAACAAAAGAAAGAAACCTCTTTCCCTACAGAAATGGGAAACAAGGAAAGGAAAAAGGAAAGGAAGGAAGAAGCAAAGAAAAAAAGAAAGGCAAATGGAAAGAAAAGGAAGGAAAGCAAAACAAGGGAAGAGAAAAGGGAAAGCAAACAGGAAAGTGAAAAAGGAAAAAGGAAAAAGAAAGACAGGAGGAAAAAAGAAAAAGGTAAGAAAAAGGAAAGAGAAAAGAAGTATCTAGGAAAGAAAAACAGGGAAAAATGAWGGGAAAGCAAGAGAGAAAAACAAGATAGGGAAAAGGAAAGAAAAATGGGAAAAGAGGGGAAGGACAAAAAGGAAGGAAAGGGAGAAAAAATTAAAGGAGAAAGGAAGCAGRAAAGACAATGTACAGCAAAAAGGAGAATGGAAAAAAAGAAAAAAGGAAGACCAAAAAGGCGACAGAAACAAGGGGAAAAAAACAGGAAAGAAAAAGAAGGAATGAAGAAAAAACCCTTGGCAGCATCCTTATCACCTTGTCACAATGGTAACACCTGCAAGGAGCCATGGTGGATTCCTGCTCAAAAGAGCTACACCTGCCGCTCATTGCAGAGTGAAGAAAACCCAAAGGAAAGGAAAGAGCAGGAAAGAAAGACAAGGGAGAAAAAGGGAAAAGAAYGAGAAAAAACAAAAAGAAAGGAAGCAAAGGAAAGAAAAAAGGGAAGAGCAAAAAGGGAAGAGAAGAAAGGAAAGCCAAAGGGGAAAACGAAAAGGGAAAGCAGAAGAGGTGAGCAAGAACAAGGAAAGAAAAAGAAGGGCAGGAAAACAAGGAAATCATATGAAGARGGAAAAAGAAGGGCATTAAGAGGGGAAAGAAAAAGAAGGAGAGGAAAACAAGGACAAAGAAAGGAAAGAAAGAGAGAAAGGTAAGAAAAAAGGAAAGCAATATCAGGAGAGAAAAAAAGGAAGGAAGAAGCACTGAAAAAAGGAACAAAACAGGAAAGAAACAGGAATGGAAAAGCAAGTAAAGGAAAAAGGGAAGAAAGAAGCAAAGAAGAAAGGAAAGAGAAAAAGAAAGAGAAAATGATAAAGGAAAAGAAAAAGAAAAAAGAAAATAGTGAAGAAAAAAAACAAGAAAGAAGACCAAGGGAAGAAAAAAGGGAAGAAAAGGAAAGGGAAAAGGGTGAAGAAAGGGAAGGGAAAAGGAAAGAAAAAAGGAAAGAAAGAATGAAAGAAAGAAGAGAAATAAGGAAAGCAAAATGGAAAAGAGGGGAAGGGCAAAAAAGGAAGGAAAAAAGGAAAGAAAGACAAGGAAAGAAAAAACAAGGAAGGAGAGAAAAAGCCCGTGGCAGCGTCCTTATCACCTTGTCACAATGGTAAAACCTGCAAGGAAACATTGTAGATTCCTATTTGAATGAGCTACGCCTGCCGCTCATTGGTTAAAAAAAGGAAAGCAAAGAAAAGAAAGGAATGAAAAAAAGGAGCGAGAGGAAAAAGGAGAGAAGAAAGGAAAGGAGAAAAGGAAAGGAAAAGAGGTAAAGAAAACAGAGTAAAGCAAGCCAAGGAAAGGAAAACCCAAGGAAAGGAAAACACAAGTGAAGAAAGACAAGGGAGAAAACGGGGAAAGCAAGCAAGCAAGCAAAGAAATGAAGAAAAACAAAAGGAAGCGAATGAAAGACAAGGAAAGAAAAAGGGGAAGAGAAAAAGGGAAGAGAACAAAGGAAAGCAAAAAGGGAAAGTGAAAAGGGGGAAGCAAAACAGGAGCGCAAGAACAAGGGAAGAAAAGCAAGGAAAGGAAAACAAGAAGGAAAAAGCAAGGCAAGAAAGGAAGGTAAGAAAAAAGGAAAGCTATCTAAGGAGAGAAAATGGGAAGAAAGAAGCAACGACAAGAGGGGAGCAAAAAGGGCAGAAATGTCAGGAGAGAAAAATGGGGAAAGAAGAAAAGGAAGGAGAAGGACAGAAAGAAGAAAGGAAAAAGGAAATAAAAAAGGAAAGGAAGAAAGGAAGGACAGAAAAGGAAAAGGGAAAGGCAAAAATGGAAGAAAAAGGAAAGGAAAGAGGAAAGAAAAGAAAGGAGAGAAAAAGCAAAAAGCAAAGACATGGACAGAAAAAGAGGAAAGGGAAAAGGAGAGCAAAACAGAAAGAAAAAGGAAAGAGAAGTAAGGAAAGAAAAGGGCCAGAACATGAGGGAGAGACAAACAGGACAAGAAAGAAGGAAAGAACAAAGGAAAGTGGAAAGGAAAGAAAACCAGGGAAAGCTAAAAGGAGAGAAAGCGAAAGGCAACCCAGAAAGAAGAAGAAGACAGAAAGAAAGGCAAGGTGAAAGGGGAGAGGAAAAGAAAAAAGCAGGGAAGACAGACAAGGCAAGAAAAGCAAAGGACAACCAGGAAGAAAAGACAGAAAGAAAGGGAAGAAAGAGGAAAGAAAGGGTAGGAAAGAAGAAAAGGTGAAAAAAGGAGAGGAAGAAGGAAAGAAGAAAGGAAAAAGAAAAAGGAAACAAAAACAAGGAAAGGAAAAGAAGGAGGAAAAAGAAAGAAAGGCAAGGGAAAAGGAAGGAAAAAAGCAACAGGAAGCAAGAAAGGGAAAGGGCAAGAAAAAAGGAAAGGAAAAAGAAGAAATCAGGAAAGGAAAACAAGCAAAGGAAACAAAAGGAGAAGAAGAAAGAAGAAGAAAGAAAAAAGGAAACAACTGAAAAAAGGGGAGAAAAAAAACAGAAGAAAAAAAGGCAAGAAGAAGGGGAAAGGGAAATGGGAAAGGGACAAAGGAAGAATAACAAGGAAAGAAAAGCAAGGAAAGAGAAAACAAGGAAAGAGAGAAAACAAGGAAAGGAAGCAAACAGCTTTGGCTGCTGTCGGCAGCGGTCTTTGGTTAGCACCCAGCTCCCCGTGTAGGGCTCAGGGGAGCCTCGGAGCAGGAGCAGGGGCCCTTTGGCTGGACTGCCCCGTACCTTGACAACAATAAAGCGCTTTTCCGCAGCTCTGTTTGACGGCTCCTTGTGTCTCTTTCCAACCCGCCGGCACTGCACGTCTCACAGCTCCTTCTAGACCCTTCGGCTGGTACGGCGGCTCTGCTTGAATGCCCTGGCAGAGCTACGTAGCCGGAGGGGAAGGCACTGAGCAGCRGCATCGCTGCTCTTGCTGTTGTCAGGGAGGGCAAGCGAGATTTGGGGAAGAAACGCCTCTCTGTCYGGGAATCCGGGGCCGCCCCCAGGGAGCAGCAGGTAGCAGTCGGGTGGCAGAGGAGTTGCCAAGAGGTGCTGCTGCTACTGCAGAAGCGGCTGATGGGAAAAGGAGCCCCCGGGCATGGCAGGCGGGCTGTTTCCYGGGGGTAGCTGTTCCCAGGCCAGCGAGGAAAGGGGCAGGAGAGGACCGGGCCTGACGGGAGCCGTGACTGTGAGAAGGAGCGTGCTGGCAGGCTGCAACTGCAGAAGAGGCCCCCTCCGTGGGAGCCGGGGCTCTCTCCCACACGGAAGCCAAAGCAGAGGGTGCCGTTGCAAGTCGCCAAAGGCATT
This sequence comes from Apteryx rowi, assembly GCF_003343035.1. Lineage (NCBI taxonomy): Eukaryota > Metazoa > Chordata > Aves > Apterygiformes > Apterygidae > Apteryx > Apteryx rowi. The sequence goes on along the minus strand of NW_020447495.1, from coordinate 82,583 downwards.
GGCCCTTCTCGGGAAGCTGCAGCCCCTGTCAGTCTTCTCTTCCCCAGGCTGAAGAGGCCCAGCGCTCTCAGCCTTTCCTCCTCTGAGAGACGCTCCGGTGCCTTCGTCATCTGAGCAGCCCTTTGCTGCACTCGCTGCAGGAGCTCCCCACCTCTCTTGCCCTGGGGAGCCCAGCACTGGAGCCAGCACTCCAGCTCTGGCCTCCCCAGGCCTGAGGGCAAGGATCACCTCCCTCGACCAGCCGGCAGTGCTCTTCCTAATGCAGCCCAGGACACCGCTGGCTGCCTTTGCCACAAGGGCAAAATTGGGGAACTAGTGGGTGACAGGAAGACGAAGCCCAAAATATCGAACGCAGAACCGGAAAGTCTCAGAAGGCAGCGAGAAAGGCAGAAGAGAGGAAATGTACAACGAGGCAGTCAGGACCCAGCCCCAGTCTGAATGGCACCAGCCGGTGGCTTGTCAGCCTGCTGGACTAGCCCCACGGAAGACAGCGAGCTTTCCGCCCAAGAAACGCCGGCATACTTCAGAGCAAAAAGTCTGAAGTCAAAGAAATGGGAATTTTTGGCCAAGAAAACGCAAACTCTGTCATTTTGTTTCACTGAAAACAAAGTCATAATGAGCTTTTTGTAATGAGTTTTGTTTTTTTTTTTTAAGAAGAAGAGTTTTGGCTTTTTGAACGGTTACTCAAACTGGCCATTCACCAAAGACAGAAGCTTGGAAAGCAGTAGAGGTGAGATAGCAGGAAAAGGTGAAAAAAGGATGACTTTTATAAAAGCAGACAAATGATGAGGGAAGAACCGATGGCATTTTAGAATGCGAAACCAAAACAGTTTTTAGATCCTTGGTACCTAAAAAAAGGATATTGTGCAACGTTTGACTAAAAATATAACTGACTCATTTTAAGATCCCACAAACAAGCCACATGTTCGAACATTGTGGTCCCTCTCGGAGGCACCGTCCTGCCTCAAGGTCAGAGATGTTTTTGCACATTCCTCCACATACAGAAACACATCTAAGTCCACAGAGGCAAATTTACTGCTGCTGTAGGACCAGTGACCTCGTTCATCTGAATAACCAACTACCTAGTCCATGCAAAAAGTACCATTTGTGTAAAAGCATCTGCAGCAATTTTAATTCTGCAGCATTTTCCTGCAGACAAAACGAACATAAATAGGCTAGAAATAGACCATAAACAAGCAACTATGGAACATTTTTTTGTATTACTTTGGGGTTGTTTTTTTTTTTTGCTTGGCTTGCCCAGGGAAAGCAAACAGATTTCTGATTAACTTCACTTTCAGGGTTTTGCTCATCAGCAGGGTGTTGCAGTTGAAAGCAATGTTGGTTTAATAGCTCAAATTTGAATTTCTAGAAAAAAGACAATGAAAACACTTCTCTGCCTGGCAGCGCTGACATGAGTCTGTATTGTAGCCTGAGTTTGACCTAGCAATGCACCTGCACTTGGATTCTGCATGCRTCTTCTCTCTTTTTTTTTTTAAGCAGTAAGTGCTGACACCTAACTAGTGCTGTGATTTAGCAGGTTATCCTGCATAGCAAAAATCCCTTAATTACCTGCTTAAAACTAAGTTAATGCCTAAGCATTTGTTGATACTTCAGTATTTTGCAAAAAGGACAGACTTCAGCAGCTACTTGCAGGCTTGACGAACGTGGGGGAAACCACTTTCTGTGCCACTGGGGGTCAAACATTATTCCTACAGCACGTGCCTAGGGACAAGGCATCTATTTGTACAGGCAGGAACAAGGTATGTTTCCCTTTGAATAAAAAGGCTGTGGTACTCAAGGGCTGTTGGGGAGAGGTGGGAGATGCAGCATCGAGCCAAAGGAGAGCAAAGAGGACCAAAGGACCAAACCGCTATGGAGAAGGRCTCCCGATACCCCGCATCCTAATACCTCTAAGTTTCCTGGCTTTAGCGCAGCGGGATCCCCAGGAAGAAGCAAACTTATAAGGAAACATATCTTGGCCAAAACAAGGACATGGGAGCTGGTCTCATCCTTCAGCCACATATGGGATTATACAAATTTGTTGCACGGGTTAAAACAAGACAGGTGTTGACAAGAAAAGTAGTCTTTTATTTCAATTATTATTTCTTGGCATTAGGCAGATATTAAATAACACTGGAATGCACAAGACTTAACATATTGACAGCAAAAGGTAGGAGGTGTAGCAAAGTTGAGGACAGCAGTGCGAGTCACATCACCTCATTTCACTCAAAAGCCATTTAACGCAGCAACCACCAGAAAGTAGGACTCCACTGAGAAATACAAAATTAGGATTACTCCTTTCAGGTCTTTTGTTAATACAGTAATGCTGGAACAATCAACAGTAAAAATGAACAAATATTTGCATTCAGTAATTAAACAGAGTGAAATATCCACAAACTGCTAGTCATGCATTTCTTTTTGAACAGCAATTTGCTAATGCATAAATATCACAAAAAACAATCTCCAAGATTTGAATAAATCACAGACAACTAGAAGAAACGAAGCTTGGATTCTATTTTATGCCTTAAATAGATGACCTAAATATTTAAAATTTTACTTCACCATATATATATAATTTATATATATATTAAAAGAAAGTAAAGACCATTAGATAAGTGCAAGCAATTTTCCTCAAAAAGAAAATTGGAACCATGCCCAGGAAAGCTGCTTTTTTTTTTTCCTTTTTTTTTTTTGAACTTTCTACTCCATTCAGTCCACATTTTTTACATAGTCATTTCTGAAGCAAAATAAATTATATCTACCATCTGCTATGTTGGATAAAAGTCCTACCTAGCATCTCCTCGGGACTACTAGAACGTCATCTTTCTTACAGACTAAGCAAAGTGGTATGTCACCAGCAATTTGAACTCTTTGTATCTGCATGTAAACATACCTTTCAATTAACGTTACATGTGTAGAGTGAATCATAACATTACGGGGAAGCAGAAATGGAGCTGCCAAAGGAGAGTTGCACTGGTGTTTGTTAGTGAGAGGAGCGAGGGCCGTTTCACTCGGACACACACAACCTGGCAATGGGATCTTATCTGCTAACTGTTGAGGAATGACTGAGAAGGCATCCATTTGCGAGCAAAGCTTGAACGACAAGCTGGTATTCTCTTTGCAAACTGTCCAGTTTAATCAGAATTGGCTTGCGCTGCTCGGGTCACATTGTAACAATCGCACGATAGAGGGATCGCTCTTGGCACCTTTAATAAACTCTTCCAGGGACAGTTTACCTTGAAGGGAGGAAAAACAAAAGAGAGAAAAAAAAGAGTCATTCATGCTGCCACCACCGCTGTAGCTTAAAAAAAAAGCCCTACTCAAAGAAGGTTAAGCAATATATGTATATTTAATCTATTGCAAATGCATGTGGGGGGGATGTACAGTGCAACGCACTGCAGTCAAATCCTTCTCCAGCCCTTAAGCCCAGATGCATTCTTTTTCGRTAGAAGAATCTAGCATAATAAATGATATTTTTTATTTTAAAAGACATTATCAAATTAAAAAACAACTGCTCTAATATCGTTTCTCAGTTTTTGCCTTGAACCAAATTACACAAATTGCAGCAAAACATTAATACGAGGTATGSCACCTGACTACATGCATGCTCTGAAAATGATGTCCATATTATATGACATTTTAGATCTAAACATCCCAAATCTCTTCACYTGGCACTGTGATGGCTTGTTGTGGCATTTAAGGTTGAGCAGCGACGGTTCCTCCTGCACTTACAGTCCATTTGTGGGACCTGCTGGCTGTACAGGACGGGGACGCTGAACAGGGCAGACCGAAAAGCCAACCTTGGASAAGCCGTGCTTTCCCACACCTTACTCGGGCATGTTTCTGGTTTACAAATCTTTGCTTTCGGCTGGATTTGCTGGCTGGGAYGCACTGGATATAAATCCGTGGCTCTGACCGGTGAGTCCCTGGAGGAGCGGCGGTGAGGAACAACCGCCCCCGAGCCGTGGCTGCGACGGTCCAGCGGCGTGGCACAGCATGGCACGGCAGGAAGGCCCCAGCTGCCTCCCAGACCCGTCCCCCTTGACGAGGGACCAGCCCCGTGCCCAAAGGCCGCCTCGAGCCCAAAGCTGAACTCCGCCTCCACTAACTCCACTAACACTTCTGTTCGCTGTCCTGAACGGAACGGCGCCTCCAGCCCTTCCCCTCAAGACACATTACACGCAGTCACGCACATTCAGAAATAAGCCATAATAATATGCAGGAGAAATGCCACAATTTTCCTGAACGATTTGCAAAGATTTCCCCCGCTGCAGGTGAGAAACGCAGCCTCCCAGCAGAGGGCAAGGGAGAGGGGAGCTCCGCCGGGGCAAGAGCTGGCGCTGGAGGCTGCATTCCCGCAGCCCCGGCTCTGTGACACCCTGGGGCGATTCTTCCTTGGGGACTTCGCTTAAATAGCGCGTGTGCAATGATACTACACAAGCCCAAAGCATGAGGAAGGCTTGGCCGGGCTGGGAGTAGTTGTCACCAGYGCTTGCTAGCTGCCTGGTCATACCATTTACTCCTAGAAATGCAGGCCCTCACTCCCCAAACTCTTCCTGTGTTTCAGATGAGATGTAGGAGGCAGGAACTGCTGCCTCTCTGAGAGGGCAGCCTGGTGGTCTCCCAGCTGCTCCTGCTCCCAGCCATGCCCTAGGACACGGGGAGGCACAAATTCATCGCATTGTTTTTTACTAGAGGGTTTTTAATAATCCACATTGAGATGGTCTCAGCCTCCTGCAGGAACAGGGGAAAGGACTGGACTCAGTGTCCAGCACCCAAATCAGGTCAAGTGTGGAAAAGTGAGTACATGTCCATCTTGTAGAAACACACAGAAGCTCAAAAACAGATGGTACACTTCTACCCTCGTTCCAGGTTTTTCAGCTAATGCTTCCAAATAAAGTGTTTTCCTAAGTTTTTGTTAGTCTGGAAGGAGTACTTGTAACGCTTAGGAAGTTTATTAGTTTTCCCCTTTCCTTGCAATACTTCAAAGAAAAGCACAAATCAAGATCTGCTAGCAATGTCCAACAGTCAAATGATGAACAAGAAACATTTCAAGCCATCAAGAGCACATGTACAGGATATCTTTCTCCATCCCACTGGACTGCCTGGCGGGGGAGCGAGCCCAGCTCACGGGGGAGCCTTTCCAAGCCTCAGTCTATTGCACGCCTCAGCGTGCGCATTGTGTTATTTAGCAACGCACAGCTTGCAGGGGTGGTATTTTACTGGGAACAGGATGGCACTGTTTCAGTTATGAAGTGCAACAGATGGAGGTTGTTATATGGCAGGATTTGCAATCACTGCTCTGTTGCACATCTGCATGTGACACTTTAAAGAAATTTTTTTTCTGCAGAATCACATTATGTTATGGCTCTCCACATACAAAATCAGGGGATGAAGTGCTGGTCTTGCTGAAGACAAAGGTAAAACACTCAAGGACATCAGCAAGGCCAGGAATTTACCCTACGGCTGTGGTAGCAGATGCCAAAATGCAGCCATAAAATTCTTCTAAATTCTTCTATACATAAGGTCATATTTTTACAAGTCTGCATATCTCAGCATAGATCAGATAGACTCAACTAAATCCTCACTCTCGCTGAAAATATCCCCTTTTTCAGCAGGAAAGAGCTCTGAATTTCTAGCCCAGTCGCTCCCTGCATTATCAAACATTCACGCTGCCAAGTGAAGTCCCCCCGGCTGTCATGGGCCAGCAGTGATTCTCCCACCTTGGGCCACCGAGTGGGATAATTCCAAGGGAAAACTCCACCTCTAATAGGACATGGGGAAATGTCTTGGCAGGCTGATGGCGAGAGGAAATTGCTCAATTTTGTCTGCGTGTTTCAATCCTCAGGAAATGAGCCGGCTAAGGCGGAGGGGTAGTTATGGGTACGCTGTCAGGTAGTATATATGACGGGGCTCTATAACGGGCTCGGGAGCTATTACCTCCCCCCGAGGTGTAGATTGCAAAGGAGTGAAGACTGCAAGACTGGATGCAACCGTGCACGTCTGCACACACACCCTGGGTATCCGCACACAAGACTGGCAGCAGGCAGCGAGTATTACGGACCCCAAGGGTTTGTTTTTGGAGGTCCCCAAGCCGCCCGGTCGGCTCCGTGGTGRCGCAAGGCTTTGGCAGAGGCCCAGGGCGAGCCGAGGGGCTGCCCTGCCCCAGCGCAGCACTGGCTCGCCAGCTCCGGGCTGCAACCCCGGCGAGGGCGGAGGGGAGTGAAACTTTGCTCGTGGTGTGCCGCGCTGGCGGAGGAAACAAGCCGAGGAACATYGCACCCGCGGGAATCGCCAAAGAGCCTTTGCAGAGGATGATTCACCAGCGAAATGGCGGGTGGACGGGAACAGCAGCCGCAGGAAAGCCCAGGTGTATTGGAGGGGCCGAGGGCGGGGAGCGGACGAGCAGAGCCAGGACGCCTGCTAGCCGCCCCGCGCACCTCCCGAGCGGCGTCGCGTGGCCGGCTGCTCTCATGAGACCATGGCCACATGCCGTGTGCTCAAACCGCCAAGGCAAGTGGGGTGCCGAGCCGGCCCGGCAGCCCACGGTGACGGGGGACAGCGTGCCGCCAGCTGCCCACGCCGCTGCCACAGGGCAGCACGGGGTGTTTTCCCACGGAGGAACCAGGCTCAGTGTCCTGGGAGCGCGGGGCCGCAGCAGGCAGGAAGAGAGGGACGGGAGCACTGTCCCCCTGCTCCTGCCTGGCCGAGCCTCTCCGCTCCCCACTCAATCCCCTTTGAAGCTGGGGGCCAAGGGTCTGACACGAAGAGCTGCAGTGGGCATCTTCCTCCCAGCACCTCCTCATCCTCGCCTACAGCCCTATGCTCGTGCRGTTTTTCTTCCTTTCCCCCTCTCTGCCTCTTCATCCTTTCCCCATGGCTTTCCTGCTCCTCTGACAACCTAGCCGTGCCTTGGCAGTCCCTTCCCCTTGCCATCCTCTCTCTTCTGTCTTTACTGCCTAAAAAAGCCTCTCAGCCAGCACCTCTTCACCCTCTTCTGCTACGGACTGGAGGAGCTCAGTGAGAGCACACCGAGCCCAGAGACGCTGGCCGGGAAAGCCCCTTGCCTGTCTCCTGCCCCAAAATACTGCCACCAGCTCCTGCTCGTGCCAGGCTGGAAAACCTTTATTTCGAAGGCCTACAGAGGGGTGCTGGTRGAGTCATACCATCATTGTTTGTGTCCATTTGTCTGAAGATCTTGTCTGTTCGCTTCTCTGGAGTGGATTCGTCTTCTGGCATTTTCATTACCGATGAAACCATTTTGTAGATTGCCTGAGTAATAAAAAAAGAGATAGAGCAAAAACACAACCCAAGCTATAAAGCGTCAGGACTCAGAAAAGGAATTTAAGCCTGTAGCAATAAAAAGGGCAGATGACCCTGGCAGGCAGCTGCAGGACTTAATAAACCAAAACAAACAGGGATTTCAATCTCCAGCTTTTTTTTAGTTTTCTTTTCTGTATTCATTTGCACTTCAGAGAAACACCCCCACCACTGGGTCAGTTTAACAGAAAGTCAGGATTTAAATTAATGTACAAGTGGGATTGAGCTAAAATACAGAAGTTAAGACACCTGCGTGTAAGTCTGTTTTCTGCAACTGGGTTAAGTAATCATCTCTTTGGTTGGCTGTTATCATACACACAGGTATACATATGTGTGGGCGCATGCACTACATGCAAATATGAATATATATGAATGGGGGGGGGGTTCTTTGTGGAGGGGTAAGGAAACACATTTCCAGACTTACAGGAATATGAATAAAGACAACACCTTTTCATCCACTGGAGAGGTCCCACACCTGCAATCCTAATTCTCTTACTAAATTATCGCTGCTCAGCTCCGAGGACTGACAACCAGTCTGCTCTCTAAGCGCGTGACATTTTTCACAATGCCTATCAAAGTGCTTTGGAGATGCTGAACATAGCTGTGGTTTGGCTACACATCAGCTATGGTCGGGATGGCAAGCAGCCCACGTCGGAGGCCAAACCACCGGTGGGCATGTCCAGCAGGAGCTCGGCAGGGCCGGGACCCCATGGGGCAAACGGCTTGCTTCGGCACGCCTCCCCCGTTCGCYGACGCAGCTCGAGTGACACAAGCTGTAAGGCAGCGCCCCCAGGCATCCATGAGCTGGAGGGACCRTCTTTCACTTTTTGTGTTCTGAGCTCCTGTTGACTCAGATTTGAAATTTCAAAGTCTGTGGTATTAAGTTGGGGATTAATCAGGTCAGTAAAATTTGCATGTAGGTATTTCTGATACTGTCAAAACCACATGAAAAAAGTCCCCAGGGAGAGCCACAAGATTTTGGCTCAGGTCCATTTCTACAGAGACGCATCTATCTCTTGGACCCTTTATTCATTTGCACCTTGCGGGTTAAGTCACCTTTCCGAAGTGCCCTTTTGGGATGGTGCCCTCAGGAGCCCCCTTGGGAACCGTTGCCGGGAGCCCTCCTTCTGCCCGGCAACAGCAGCTGTTCTCCAGCACCAGCTGTTGGCAAGAGGCACCCAGTTATTCACGGCAGGCGCCTCCAGCTTCAGATGCCTGAGGAATAAGAGGTCACAGCAACACAAATTTGAAAATAAAGACCACGCCTCACCTGCACTATTTCTAGCATTTCCCCGCGGCTGATGTACCCATTGCCATCCAGGTCGTACATACTGAAGGCCCACTTCAGCTTCTGCTCCAGCTTGCCCCGAGAGGTGACGCTCAGAGCGATGATAAATTCCCTAAAGTCAATCGTCCCGTCGCCGTTGGTGTCGAATGTGCGGAACACATGCTCCGCGAACTTCGAGGCGTCGCCGTAGGGGAAAAAATTGGCGTATATTTTTTTGAACTCTTCCACAGTCAAGTGCCCCGTGGGGCAATCTTTGAGGAAGCCCTTGTACCACTCTTGCAGCTCGTGGTCCGTGAACTCGGTGTTCTCCCGCAGGTCCTGCAGTACCTCGGGGCGCAGCTTGCTGTTCTGCTTGCCCATTCTCCTCGGGGTTCAGGTCTCGCTGCTGGGGAGCAAGAGAGCAAGGACGTCAGCCCAGCGCCGAGGCAGAGCAACCACCGGCACCCAGCGAGCCGCTCGCGGAGAGGTGGCCAGCGACACGCAGCCACAGCCACCGCTAGACACCCAGCACCGCTCCCACCCACACGGAGAGTGAGCATGTAAAATACAGGCCACCCGGGTATGGGGCATAGGGCACACTGCCAGCAAAAGAAAAGGCCCAGCTATTTGATTAACCTTTTCCACTAGAAGAATACCCGATTTCATTTCACTCTCCTCGAGGTCCTCTCAGTTACTGATATGCCTTGGCAGGTGGAGAGAAGAGGGAAGACTGTTTGGGAAGCACCTATATAGTCTTCATTATTTTATTTCTATGCTATGGTCCTGCTCCTTCTCTACCATACAGTTTGCGATGCCCAGGCCTGGATCTCAACTCACTCATTCCTCGACCCACCCTCAACAGGCTGATGGGCTATTAGCAAGCAGGAGCTGGTACAGACAGCAATGGTGACAAAAGTGTAACCCATATGGCAAAGTGAGAGTGACCTTGGGAGAAACGAGAGGCAGGACGGGCCAGCAGCTCAATGCCAACCCTCATTAACAGGGGTCRGATACTCTTCGAAACCTTATTTCCACCCTCCTCACGTTGCCTCCTTGCACGCCTGGCCCAATCACAGCAGCATCCAAAAGCCTCCCCTGCGCAAGTGTACATGTGAATTCTCTGCCTTCCTAGATAAGCAGAAAACCAAGCTTTTTAAAACAAAATGTTTGGCAAAGCAGCCCGGGAAGCGATTGTATAGCCCTCACACAGGCATTTATCAGGAAAACTGAAAAGGTCCAACTTCCATTCAGGCTTATCAGGTTCTGTATTTTTATATAAGCTTATTCAGTAGCAGTTTAATATTTCCCACCGTGGCAAAAGACACTTTAACCTGATGATTTTTTCAGGATTTCAGGAGAGAGTTGGGTACAGTAAATACCCCAGCCCATGGGAAAGGGAGCTTACAGCTGAGCTGGGTTTGTCCTCTCGCTTGGCAGCACCAGCACTGGGTGGGCACCTGRGCAGTGGAGATGGTCCTGCAGCAGCAAAGCCTTTGGCAAAATAAAACATGAGCAATGTATACTTAAAAAAAATAAATATATATGATGATGCATTTTTGGCTGAGTGAGAGGCAGGGGCATGGCTACGTGCCGATGTGCCAACATGCGGAGCAACGCGGAGCAGCACTGCTGGCTCCCAAACCTGACTCAAAGGTTCTTCATGTGCAGCTGCATTTCCTTTTCCAAACTGAAGAGGTCTGACACAACACAAAATTGCAATCTGTAGGAACCTTACTAGACGGTACTCACAGCGGCAGTACTGGGGTTTATTCACAAGGTTTGCACAAAGTCAAATCCAAGTCCCCATGGCTGAAAGGACCGAGTTCTTCATAAATGACATTGCTTTGCACAGTCTTTTATAGCACTGTTATGCCAGCTCAAAGCCAGTGCAGAAGGCATGTCAGACATAGACCAAAGCACATGGGTAGCTACACAGTCCCATTCCTTAATACTGGGAAACAGGAAGAGCTGAGCAACAAAACATGCAGACACAAATGTAGGGAAAAGATAATGTTAACAGGGACTACGCACTTCCCAGACAGTAACAATCCCACTCATGCATCAAAACCTAAAAAATGTTAAAGGTCAGCAAAAAATAAGTCGCTGTACGGCAGAGAGATTAGCAACAGCTGAATTTAACCTAATTTTATTTTTATTCCAGTCATTCTCTGCATTGCCTCAGCAATGTCAAAAATCCACATCCTGTTCTGTGGCTTAATGCTCAGGAAAAAAAAAAAAAAACAGCCAGTCACTCCTTAATACAATGCATCAGGCTTAACGGAAAACTGTGTTATCATTAGCACTTCTGCTTTCTGTAAAAGCTGCAAACATTTCAACCCAAAGCTTTGCTTTTGTCCACTTCATTGCACAGTTTTTCCGGGCCCCTGACATATCCCTGCTTGCTCCCAACCTGCAGGAAAACTAAAGCTTCCAGTCCCTGCCAGTGTCAGTCCTTAGGGGAGCACAGGGCAGCCCTCCAGTTAACCACCAGCTCCCACCTGCACCTGCTTCCTTTCCATCTTTGAATCTCCCCTGCTCCAGATATTCATCCTTGCTGTGCTGAGCGCAGAAAATACAATATCCTACTCTGTTGCAGTCAATTTGCAGAAAACAGTRCCTTGGAGCAAATAACTGATCAACCACGGTTCTGTTTTAAAAGCAAAAATCATAACATTATGTTTCTGTCCTTTAGGGAAGAGGTTCCTTTAGCTTCTGTCCTTTGGTGAACCTCCTCGCTTTAAGCTGCTTGAATGCTTCGTAGGAGCCCAGCGCAAAAGCAATCTGCCTTGCTGGCAGCTTTCTCCCAGGTTTCCCTGCACTTCGGTGCAATCCTGGCATGGGGGCAGGAAGACCAGAACAACCGACAGCGATGGAGCCCCCTTAGCACAGGAGCAGGACTTTCAGCAGAAATAAACTCAGCTTTAATCGTGGTGCACACAGGGTTGCGGAATGCACAATAGACCTTAAAACTGGTGGTTAAAAGAGGTCTGAAAATGATTAATATCATTTCTCCCTTTTCCTGCAACACCTTTATCAGTCCTACTTAAGATGCTAGACAACATGCCCCTAGGTGCTAGACAACAGAAAAAACGTAAAACGTTAACTTCATTTACTCGAGTTCACTACTTCTAATAGCAATAAGATACAACCTATTATTAGGATGGATACTCATTTAATATCAGCTTCAAAAGCTTTACATTTGAGTAGTCTTTGCATTCAACAAATTACAGGTCATTTCAACCCTTCCTCTTTTAGATCGTATTGTATCAGAAAGGTAATGTGCAAAGCTCTAAACACAGTCCTTTTTAGCATAGGAGCTTTTTAAAAGTCTTCGTAATGTGTTCAATCCAAATATAACCCTGCAGTAGTTGTAACCAATTTGTTGAGAATAATTAAATAACCACCATTAACATTAATTTATTAAAGCACATCTGAAAAACAGCTCTTAGATGTGAATTGTGTTTCAGGTAGCTCCTGCAAAATGAAATACCTAAATATGTCATTAATCATGACAGAAACCCCTGCTGCTGGCATTCAACCGACATTTCATTCGATTGCTCTAAAATGCTTTCATCACATCAGCTTCCAGGGGCTCCGCGGCTGGTTTCGCCACGAGGAGCCTGGGGAGCGAGGCTGGGGGCGGCCCCGGGACAGCAGAGTTCAGGGCAGCCTTGTGGTTAGAGCTGCGCTTGCTTCAGCGAGCCACTGCACGCCAAATCCCTCGCGGCCACTGGAGTGCTGGCGACGGTCAGAAAGGCTATTCGACACGAGCTGGGGAAAGAGGGTAACCCGTGCGATGCCTGAAGTCCTTCCCTGACTAGGCGTACAGCAGCTTGCATGTCTCGGGAAAGGAGACTGCCGTTTTCCCTGTGCCCCCCTCCAGCCTTTAATGCAGGGGGCTATTTAGCCAGCAGAAAAAGAGGTTACGTTTGCACTGCCCACACAGAAGCAAAAAAAAAAAAAAAAAAATCATAGAAACGCTTTTAAAGTGATTAGAGAAGAAAAACCTTGAAAATGTCATGGCAGACCAATAGACTTTACAAGTGTATCGCTGCTCTTGGAAGTGTTCAGTTAAAGCTCAAATAGGGGAAAATGCAGATGCATTTTTGCTCCAGTTTCAGGCCAAACTCTTGGTTAAAATTCTGCTATGCTGTTGCTTGCCTGCATAACCTACATCAGCAGTCAGAGGTACTAGCATGCAGCCAGGTTAGAAACCAAGATGCTAGAGAATTTCCATCTGAACTTTTATAGCCTCTGTTCTTCTGGGATCACCAAAAATAAGCAATAATCCAACAGCAAAATCCTAGCAATGAGCAGAAAGTCTTTTTACTCACTGATTCAAGTTCTTAATCATGCAGCACAACAGTGAATAACCACAGCTAACTCCAAAATAGCTAAACTGGCAATTCTGTAATTTTAACAGTAAATGGACTGGTTGTCAGCATCCGTACACTAAAGTATTTCAAATACTTATGACAAAGTTCATCCTACTTTTTAAATCAACTCTCAGTTGACCACTAGATATTGCAAGAAGCAGCCTTCTTGCACATACCCCAGAAAGTCAGGAGACCAAACCTGCTTTTATTTCAAACCTTCTGAAGACAACAACTCTTTGAACTGAACTCCTAATGGGATTCTGTTAGTGAATCAGTTAAGGCTGCAAAAGGAGAAATGTCTCCTTAGAGATACACTTCCATGTGCAAACCTCCTTGGATACTGATTTAGTGTTAATAAAAAGAGGAAAATTTATGAAATGCCTGTCTGTAGGACTGCGGTGCTCTTCAGCAGAGAAAAACAACACACAGAGAAATACAATAAATAATTTTTATATAATCTGAGCTATTTGCTTTGCAGGGGGAAATCTAGCACCATCCATCTCACAGTGCTCAGTTACAAAACACAAAGAGCATGTCCAAGATCCATGATGGTCCTGAAGCTGCAGCACAGCTGCAATCCTGCACCTCTGGGACTGCAGGAGCCCAAAGCAAATGAAGCGCATAAGCCAGGCATCAAACATAATTCTAAGATGGTCTGAAACAGAAGAGCCATTCCCATATTGATGCTAAATTCCTTATGAAAACAGCTGGAGCATCAGTTCAACCTCTGATCCCTTCCTCCTTGGGGTGCGGAAAAAGAGACGAAGGGACTCAGCCCACCGCGGCCACGCGAGCATCATGTTAAGAAAGACTTTGACTGCAAATAGCCTCAAGACTCCTTTTTCTATGGCCAGGCAAAGATGAGAGCCATGGGGAAGTCCTGCCCCCAGGGGCAATTCAGCTGCCACTGCATCTCACCTGCCTGCAGCAGGGCAGCTTCCCTGCGCTCCTGGCGAGGCCCCGCGGCCGAGAGGGGAGACAGGAATGGGGACCGCAAGGGCTGGAATGCGACTGGAAAAAAATCAGCTAGTTCTGATCATTTTTTTGCAGCTTAGTCCTTGTATTAAAAAAAAAAAAAAAAAAAAAAAAAGCAAAAGCAGCTATCCCAAATAAAAGCTAAAGATCTGTGCTGTCACACTTGTGCAGTATACCCTTGGGACAAACATGTTGCACTCTCTGCACCACTGTTATTAGAAAGTCTCTCCCGTGCCAGTACCTCTTTGGCTCACTGTACATCAACTTTTACCAGCTTGGTTTATGCAGAAACTTATTTAAGGTGGCTGAGGCTCCCGTGGACCAAGCCACAAGAGGGAGACAGTTTCTCAGGCTCTGTGCCTGGTGCATCCCTCCAGGTACTTGATCGAGCCAGTCACAAATACCTAATAGTATAAAAGACCAAACTCGGTACTTACCAGGACCCACAGCTCATTGCATACGACTTTATTACATAGACTTTATTTTTGTTGCAAAAAAAATGGAGGAAAGCGGCTCTGCCCCTGGCTCCACACCCCCACCCTCCCTTTGGAGACCCTGCAATACTGCCCACATCTGCGGCTTGGGGGGCTGCAGCGGCARGGGGAGCTGGCAGAGCGGTGGGGTTGCCTTGCTGCGTCCTGGGACCGACAGAAGTGCAACGACCATCCCACCAAACAGTTTCAGTAAATCCCATCCGCTACGATCACGTAGCAAACATGCTGCAAAGTGGGATTATAAAGACATTTTCTAGACCCCTTTTTGCCCGGGAACAGTCAACAAGCCTAATYTGAACAGTGAGGGGAAATGCCCAATTACACGGGCTGGGACGGATGACGAACTCTCAAGTAAAGAGCAGATTTTGTTATACATTTTAATGCCAGTATCCTAAGCAACAAGGGCTGCAATAGACAGCTACAGGATATACAAATATGTTGCTATAGATATCTGGGCCTTCCTGGTAAATTCATGTGAACCTCTTTCCTGCCCTACGGCAAAAGCAGCACAAACCCTTACGTAACAGGTATCGYGGCACCGGCTTCACATTTACAAGCTACCCATTTGGGGCCAAAAGTAACACCTTTGGATAAAGTTGAAATGCAGCAAGAAAAATTTCCACATCTTTAGAAGTTAATAACGGAAACAGTTAGACAAAAGAAAAATTGTGATCCAAAATAACACCAAAAATTCCCCCGCAGACTTCAGAGCACAAGTGCTGCAGGGTTAAAAACCTGAGAGATTCGCTTCAGTAAGAGCCAGAGTTACTTCCTCTGCTGTCTTTGTTGAAACAGAAAGAAAAACAAAGCTGAGGAGAAGGCAGGCAAAGAACAAACAATACTAAAAAAAAGGGATTTTCAACTTCTTCACTTTCAATGATCACATTTTATTTAAATAAGAAACGTTGCCTACTTGCAGCTTACTTTCAAGCTAGATCATCTTCAAAAGCTTATTATAAAAAAGCAGCTGAAGGGGAACAACCACCACCTGTTCCATCCACATTTTCACATTCAGAAAACTCAGCACAATTTGGCTATCTAAGTTGAACAGCCTGCAGAAAGGCACAGTGGACTGGTCACATACCCAGAGCTGTTACTCTGAAAGTTTAACCACAAACATGTACATGGGAACTACTAAGTGATCTTGAAAACCCGATCCCATGTCGGGGAGCATAAATGAAAAATGATTACGGGTGACCATCTATTCCCCCAGCTCTCCAAAGACAGACACAGATCCAAAGGCGCCAGTCCTGCAAACAGCTATGGGAGAAGGGTATTTTTAGGATGGCTCATTGATTTCACGGAGTCAGCTGCAACCGCCGGAACTGAAGAAATTCACGTACAATGCTCTAGATTCCTCATGTACATTTAAATCACTATACTCAGGATTATATTCCTGATTCACACAGAAAATCTATCACTCTATGACATGAAGCATTGGTGCATTAATCTGAGAACCTCTTTACCTTCATATCCCCCGTATGCAGTGTTGAGACCAAGCATTTACACATCACAGCTGCGGCATTTTCCCAGCTGTTGCAGTTATTACAACGAGCTCGTGGGTGTAGGCAGTGGCTGTAGGTAGCTGCTGTATACTGGTACTGACATCCACCGCCTGGAGAAGAGGCTGCCGTCGAGCGTATGGTTACAAATTCACCACCGCGCTACAAAGCGCTGCCGTGTCAAAGAAACGAACCACGAAACACACCCAATGTTCCTGAATTCTTGCTAATGAAGGAAACAAGGCAGTGGGGAAAACCCAAGGCCTACGTTAAGACCAGAAAACTGAAAGTTCCTCAGGGAGCTCTCTAAAACGTTTTCCAGCTCGGAGAGGACAGCTTATTAGTGTAAAGGGCAAATATTCCCAAAGCAATWAAAAAAAGCACAGAAGTATTTTGAGCAAATTAGGAAAATGGGTTAATTTGGGTGGGGGCAGATTAGACAGTGATGCAGCTTGTTATTTGAGAAAGGAAAAGAAAATCAAGGTGGATTTTCCTCATTTCCTCCCTTTGCTTTTTTTTTTTTTTTAATGAAACTGAGGGAGAAGCAGCCAACCTTATTCTGTCTTTGGATGCTTTGCAAAGTTGGCAAGGCTTAAAAAAAAATTAAAAGAAAAAATTAAAGTTTGTTTACACAGTATTACACAGCAAGGAAAACATGTCAGCACAATGCCTTAATACACAAGGTCTTTTTTCTGAGGAGGTTGGGCTGCATGAGGAAAAATCCACATTATGTTAATTTAAGATACTACTGTGATATATAATATAAAATAAACCTCCGTGATTGCAGGCTTACAGGATAGGGAAAAATGCCCAATATGAACCAGGAAACCAGAGAGAACATTCCATCCTCGGAGTTTGCAAAGGTCAAAGCAAAGCAAAGTGAAAAATCAGCACAGGGCAGGGCTGATTGATAGAATGATAAAATTAAAAACACAGAAACAGCAGGGATGAGCTGTCTTGTCCTTTGATTTTAAAAGTTTCATATGATGAATTTATTTGATTAATGTAATCTTTCACTTGTTGGACATCCCTTGACAGCTTCTTTAATGCTTAGCATTTTTGTGTATAGCGTCAATGGAACTGGCAACAATACATTAAATACATTGTTCTGCGATACGAGACATTCACAGAATCACAGCATGGTTGAGGTTGGAAGGGACCTCTGGAGATCATCTAGTCCAACCCCCCTGATCAACCAGGGTCACCTAGAGCACTTTGCACAGGATCACGTCCAGGGTTTTGAACATCTCCAAGGATGGAGACTCCACAGCCTCTCTGGGCAGCCTGTACCAGTGCTCAGTCACCCTCAAAGTAAAGTGTTTTCTGATGTTTTAGATGGAATTTCCTGTATTTCAATTTGTGCCTATTGTCTCTCGTTCTGYTAACGGGCACTACCGAGAAGATTCTGTCTCCATCTTCTTTACGCTCTCCCTTCAGGTATTTACACACATTGATAAGATCCCCCATCAGTCTTCTCTTCTCCAAGCTAAACAGGCCCAGCTCTCTCAGCCTTTCCTCATATGAGAGATGCTCCAGTCCCTTCATCATCTTTGTGCTGGAACTCGTGTTGAGTACTCTGATGCACTAAGGAAGATACAAGACCTTGGTCTCTTTTCCACTTCTGGTGTGCAAGGCCAGCTTCATAAAGTCCTTATAACATTAAAGGATTTTCAATGGCACACTGACTTCTTAAAAGTTTTGTTTCCTATGCATTCAGGGATGCATACGTACTGATTTCAGTAACAAATACAGTCTTCTTCCTGCTTTTTACATACCTGTCCTTTCTACAGAATAATCGCAGCCTTAGGAGAAAGGAAGCTGTACTAAATTTCTTCTTCTGCATCACAATAATTAGCCAAAAAATTCCAGTATCAGGAGCCAACCAACTGCACCTGAGCAAACCCTCTAGCATCAGAGCCATGCACCCACAGAAGACAGATGGTTTGGGACAATGACACTTGCAAAAGAAAGAGCGGCTGATAATCAGCCCTCAGAAGCTGGTTTGCAAGACCATCATCACTGCTAATGATGCTACAAAGAAAAACAAAAAACCAGAGAGGGACAGAGAGGTCTGACACCTTTCCTTACCCCAGCTGCAGGTACTGTGCTGAGACATGGGATTTTGAGGTGTCAAGAGGATTTTAGGGTAGCTAATGGGGCTTTTCTTTAAATCAGGGAAGAGGGGGAGGGTTTGGCTTGTTTTCAAGGAGTGGAAAGAAATTTTTCTAGGAATTAAAAACATTATTTAACAGAGGAATGTTTAATGAAAAGATGATGAAAACTCTGGTTTTGGAGATATGCTCACTAACTACCTTCAACAGACATTTATTTAGATACTTAATTAAAAATAGTGAAACATCAGGAAAAAAATCAAAAGAGAAAGACCATTTGTCACTACCATTTTCATCTACCAAATACATAGCTGTGGCTAACAGTGTTTACTACTACCCTATTTTTTATTCCAAAAATCCCAMATCCAGTATAAATGCCTCAAGAATTATTTTATTTATCTAGCTTTCTAAACAAATCTTATCTCCAATGCCATCTTTGACACAGAATACCACTTTAAAAATAGGACAATGGCCACTGGTTAACTTGCAGGTAAAAATACTGTACTAAACAATCAACCAAAACTCTTCACAAAGCACTGTGTTCTCCCTCCCCTTCAGTGGCAACCGGTAACGATAGTAATCTAAATGTTTCACACCTTTATTTTCCTGTTTGTTGAACGAAGAAATGCTTAAGTTAAAAATCTAAAAATTAAACCTAGAGGGTTTTTTCTTCTTGCACAAGTGTAAAGACCCTGTAAAATAACTATGAGAGAACAGCATCTCACCAGTACGGAAGGAACCTGGTTCCACCAGATGCTGCAATTTAGGCAGCAGGAGACCAAATCTGCTGGTAGAAGTCAGTCAAAGCTCTACACCAGCTGAGGCTGTTACTCACATCTTGATGCACGTGACTGTACCAGCCTTAGAGGGATTTTATTTTTTTATTTTTTAAATCAAGGAGACCAAAAGCCCCGAGACTACCATGTACCCAGCACAMATCTTGTAGAAAACATCCGTATGAGGCATGGCAGTACCGCGCTGTGAGGTTTGTGCTCTGTTTGGTATCAGGAAACCCCAAGCCTCCTTGCCTTGAGAACACAACACACACAACTCACACTGAATTACAGCAAAAGCGACGTTGGTATGGGTAGAGACAGAAACATAGCTGAAGCAAACTCACAGTGTCCTCCCAGAAGCTTGCAGTGTGCTCATTACACGTTGGAAACGCCCAGGTGGATGGCTCTCCATGTGAAAAGTGTGTGCGAGGGGAGGCTGCCAGGACACTTTGGGCAGCGCCCCAGTGTGAAGCCTGGACCTTGCAGGCACAGGGGACGGAGGTGCTGCTGTTCCTGTGGTGGATCCTGACCCTGGAGTGCCATTTGTCATACCCATTTCAGAGATGGGAAGGACATCCTGGCTTGGCCTGCGGTGATGGGACAGACCATCTCTCTGGCCATGCACAAGGCAGGGTCATATAAACAATACTCCCTCTACCTCTCACTTAAGTTCCCATTATTAAAAATAGGAGAAGTTCTCCAGAAGGTAGAGAAGGTACTGGATTCCTTTGTGACTAGTTCCTGCAAAAGCAGTACAAAGATGGGCAATATCCCTTTGCTGACCTGTCAGGAACTGCACTTGTGGGACTCTTGCAGCAGCTGAGTCCTCGGCAGCAGAGGCTGATGCAATAGCATGGCCCGCTCCCACGGGGAGATGCATCTGCATCCCAGTTGATGCACTAAGTAGTTACAGCAACTTTCAATAATCCTGAGCACTCAAAGGTATGATTTGTTCCTGAGAGCATTCACTATAAATTATGCAGAAGAGCAGCACAGCAGTGTGTATCTAGTAGAAAGGGAGCGCTCCATATCTGAGGAGACAGCTAAAGACTGCCTCAGCCAGACACATAATGACATTTTTAGTGGGACAAAGAACACCCGTATGAAAATCCTTTCTCTTCTCTGGCATTTCTGTGTGGCATTCAACATTTGAATGCAAATCATCTCGGAAGCAAATCATGCAATCAGCAGTCAAGATATCACTTTTTCCCATTAACCTTCACCACTGGGCTACATCCCTGGCAAGATCCCCAGCAATGCACTAAACGTGCTTTCCCGAGCACTGCAGGCAAGGGCTGCCTGGAGCTGATTCTTTGTCAGCAGGCTGGGCAAGACAGCGGGTGGAAAATCAAGTCAAACTCAATTCTACATTTATATCTAAGTGATATCAGTAGTCGCCAAATGGTTGTATTTTCCTTCCTAAATGGGTAAGGTAACAGGAAGAAGATGAAATGGGTTTGAAGTAGGAAGTATCCCAAGAGGCATGAAATTAGAAGTGCTAACCTCCACCTGAGACCACAGGTTCAGCACATCCTGCCCAGTCTGACACTCGGTGTCATGTCAGTGAAGATTTCTACTGGAAAAACAGGAAAAGAGTGTCTTCTCTGAACATTTACAYTGAGGGTGGACATTCTCCTTCCTCCTCCTCCCCCCATGAAAAAAACATTTCTTATACCACCTCAAGGCCTCTCTTTCAGACTGTACTATCCCCATGGTCTTGATTTTAGCAAAGGAAAAAAATATATGTTGTTCGTAATGTTTTAACATATCAGGCCATGAGATAAGCTTTTCTTGGCTCAGCCATGTCAGTGGAAGGGCTACTGCCCTCAGCGGTTCTTCACTTTTGTCATTTATTACTCTGATCTGTGAAGAGACCACAAGCTATACCTGATATCAACTATAACTTAGTTYCAGTTCTAAAAGGCTACAGAAAATCCTACTAAACCCAGTATTTTTATCAACTTCTACATCTTTCACAAGCCAAGATCCAAGCTAGCCACCAGTGTGTGATTTTTTTTTTAATACCCCTTTCCCCAAGGATGACATATCTATTTGACTGTACCTTGAAATTTTCAGCAACTTTTCTGCGTGGGGAAGGTATCCTGTGTGAGAAGGCATGTCAACAAAATCTTTCCATAAGTACAACATTTGCATAACATCAACACCACAATTTGCCATGTGTTTTTTCCTCTTTAGAGGAACAGGAAATAAGTGCTTAAAGGATGTGGTGGTGGTTAAAAGGAGGGTAAATTCAGGAAGGACACTGTACTAGTTATCAGTTTGTGAGGTGATGCATTTTTCCATGGTGTGTAAATGTCTTCTTTCAGCATGCAAGAACTGCTTCCCTTAGCCTTGAGGCCCGTTAACAGTATTTTGTTTGCAGTACGTATGTTAAAAAGGGAAGGCCAGGGAACATGCAACCTTCAGTGTCAAGGGAGCCAGCTCTGACACTGATATAAATATTTGGAATTACACTGGCATCAAGGAAGAGGCTTGAAGCTGAGGTTCCTGCAAGAGGAAGGAAATGAAGCTTCATCTGCTCAGTTCAAAGCGGTCAGGCCCACGGAGAGACCAGGTAGATCCTCCAGCAGACGCTTGTCCCTGGCTGAAGCCTCCCGTTCAATCTTTTCTCTCCCACCTCTGACAATATAGCCAGACTCCTGCTGCTGGTCTTTCCTGAGATATATTCAGAACAATAAAAATACTCCCACATTTTCCTTCCRTGCTCTGAAGACAATATGCAGTACCTTAAAAACATCTCAGATTCTCCAATCCTTGTGTTCAACATCTTTTTTCGGGCTTCTTGATTCAGTACCCCAGAGAAAACAGATCATGATTTGTGAAGTTTATTTTAAGACCTCCCTGTCCCCCTCAAAGATTCACAAATAAACCAGAAKAATAATAAAACGTCAATTGCATTTTCAAAGGAAGGTTAACCTCTGTATTTCCTCTTTGCAACACCAACTTTTCCAACTGCCTAAGTGGTGGTGAGGCAGGGCAGGCAGTTGGACATCTTTTCTGATATCACATTCCCAGACATTGCTCTTCAGCTGGCGTTTCAGTTCAGAAACACCGTTTGAGAAAAGGAAAGGACACACATCTAAGGATGACCCTTTCAAACAATAGCACGCCGCCCCCGGTGTACTTGAATTTGGAGCAACTCCAAGCAGGGTGGGGATTGCAAGGAAGCAGACAAAAGAGTTGATGGGATTTGGATAGGGCTATACAGGGAGGAAACACTTCCTACTTCCTAAAGCCCATAGAAAGGATGAGGGCTTTAAATAAATCTCCTCCAGAACACTACTGAAGACCAAAAGCATCGCTGCTGGAAGCAAGTCCTGGCTGAGCCGGCCGAGCGCCCGGGTCTGTGTGGGGTCTCCCTGGCGGGCTGTGGTGCCCATGTCGGGGAAGCAGGAAGGCTGCCTGTGGTCCCRGCGCGAGCAGCCCCTTGCCGACAACGAAGCCTCTCTGCCCCTTTGGAAAAGACCAGGACAGTTCACGCAACTCCCACTCCAAAGGTGCAGACCCAGGCTTGCTCCCCAACAAGATCTTTTTCTGAGAAAGGAAAATCAAAGATTAAGCCAGAAGCTGATAAAAAAACCCTATGTTTTCACTTTGCAATACCACCTGTACATTACGCCAAACCCATTTCTCAGCCCCATTTACCTTTGAGCTGCTTCTCRTAAGACCTCCATGGCTGCAACAGCCTGTTTATTCTGACCTGTCAGGACGCTAACCTTGCTCTATCCATTTCTCTCAAAAACTCCCTTCCTTCTGCACATCCACTCTGTTCTTTTAAATTTATATTGCGCCTTTTCCCCCTTTGGGCTCCCACACTGAGAGCAGCCTCCAGTCTTTTTTGTACCCCCTCACATAGATCCACAACACCAGCGCAAAGACAACCTGTATGCTGGGCAGCACGGGGCACAATACTGATAAGCCGGTAACTGGGGTTGACCCAAAAAATGCCCTAATGAATATTGATGGAGCATTTACTTTGCTTGGACATAACAGAATCAAATCCTAAATACAATTATCCATATTTGATGCAGACCACCCAGGTCTTTCTCTGTGCAGGACTGCATCAGCTTTCTTGTCTGCCTGAGCCATTTTTAATGCACATATCATGTAGTTGTCGCACCTTTCACCTGCCCTATTCACTGTCCTTAGAGTAGGCACATGGGAAGGAAGCCTGTTCAGTCATTTTCCAACATATGTTTAGTGTGCTGGAGCACACATTGCCTATTAACCCAATAGAGAAAGACTCAGGCTGCGCCTAAGTTGTTTAAATCTACATCTCAGACGTTTTCAGTAGGCTGGAAGATTTAATAATGGAAAATAAGGGAGAGTAGTAAGGAAACCACAGGTTTGGAAAACATCGGGCTAGACAGATTAAGAAGCAATGTGGAAAAAATATATTCTAAATTATATTCTAAAAGCAAAAACAAAGATATAAGCAGGTCAGAAAGAAGTGAGCTGCGTGCACATTTATGCTATGCTCACTGGTAAGAAAGGGCATTGCTTTGAAATGCTATTGAAAAAACAAACCCAGCTTCCTGGAGGAAAAAATTAGTTCATGAATGGCTTTGCACAAAGCAATTATCCCCCAGGCTGGAACAGCCGTCTGTGGTTTTGAGCTGCAGAGATAGCCATCAAAACTGTACCCGTTCCAAAACTGGAAGAGATGAAGTTTCCAACTCCTTCCCACTTTTACAAGGTAGTAAAAGAGTCAAAACGATTTGTCACAGCAGTTATCAAACAGGTTCTGGGTTCGCTGGCCAACAACACACTCTTAACAAACGCGCTATTGTTGTGAGACTCCTCTGTTATCTCTGCTAACGCATATCACGGTAATACTTTGGGCACTCAGCCGAGAAGGCAGCTTCGCTGGGCTGAAATTACACAGGGTGGGGTAAGAAACAGCCCGTGGCAACACCGAACTTGCAACCGCGGGTGCGAGGCGCAGAGCGACGTGCCCGAGGGCCAGCCCCGCGTGTTATCGCGGCTCGCTCGGCGCGACAGCAGGGCGGAAGCGGGCCGGTGGGCTGCGGCGCTGCGCCCACGCCTGCCTCCCCGCGGACGCGCCGCCGCTCCCCGGCCTGCCGGCCTCAGCGCGGTGCTAAGCAGGGCAGAAAAACCCTCTCGGGCACCTTCCCGCTGGGCGACAAGAGAAATAAAGGCTTTGCCTGGGGGCTGTAGCTCTGGCACACACAGCCCCAAAACAGCGGGGAAAGGCCCAGGAGCCAGCCGACCTAGTATTCCTGATGTGTGTGCACCAACACCGAGCAGCCAGGTGCTGCAGTCCTGGGAAATTCAGCTGAGAGGTCTATTATAGATTATTGCTCTCTTTTTCCTTGTTGGTTTCAAACTGTCTCAGTGTCCTATAAGCTCCCTTTACTCTGCTCTGCCCTAATGGCTTAAGTACAGAGGTATGTCAGGGCGAACGCAGCTCAGTATACTCACACTTTCATACAGTCAGCGCTCAGTATTTTCAGTATTCCTGAAGACGAGCCGTTTCTCTTAGAAATACTGTCATGCTGAGGACCTTAAAGCGGCACATAGCTATGGCACTATTTATGCAGATAAAAATAAGCATTAGGGGAGCTCACACCAAGCAAGAGGTTTGGCGTGACACTTTTTTGCCACGCTTGGGTAGCAGTGACACTGGGCTGTCCCTCCGCCGCACGGGGGGCCGTAATGCTGCACAGGGGGAGGGCAGGAACAACGAAACTCCACAACAGCCAAGATGGACACGCGCTGCACTGTTTTTCCCTGCCTCTTGCTGAGACAACTGTGCAAGCCTCACCCCTTCTGGCTTCTCCAGTCAGACCCTGCTACTGGTGTCAGCAGTTCTCCTTCCCTATTGCCCACGTCCATCTGGTTGCGCTAACCCAGCTGAAGCACTCGGGCTGGGAAGGCTCAGTTCAAGAGCGGGAGCTCCTGAGGACTAGTAAGGTAGGGTAGTGGTGAGCTGAGCTGCACCTGGGATCACCTCCCAGCTGGGGAGAGTGCCCGAGGGGGGCCATTCCCCTCGAACCCGGCTCCAGGGCACGTCTCCGTGCCTGCGCCACACTGTCCAGCGCGGCTGGGGCTCCTCCTGGTACGCTTGGTCAGTGCTACGGTAATAAATAAGAATCGAGATAAAAGAACAACATATTCTGCGCGGGGAGCCAACAGCACGGGGTGTTCGCAGTGCCAGCGCTGGGCTGCCGCAGAGGAAGGGATCCTCCCGCTCACTGCGTTCGCGCCCTGAAACTGCGGACATAGCGTCATTCCTTGCCTTCTTCTTGAGCTCCATCTTAAAAACCAGACAGGCTTTGCTCCCACCACCCCAATTAGCGGCTCTCACAGGACCTGATTAACAGCTCAAAGGCATCTTTTAACTTCCAGCCTAAATTTACTCAGTGCTGGTTATAATATTTGCTTAGTCCCAAAACTGTCTTCTCTACAACATACTGTCTACTGTATATATGTGTGTATATACAGAGCAAGAGAGAATCACCACTCCCCCCGCATCAGCCTTTGTTTTCCTAGCTTAACTGCTCAGACTCTTCTCGCCTCCTCTCAAACACGGCTCTCCGCTCACCGTGCCCTAGAAATCCTCCCTGACACTTAATGCAGCCGCTGTCTCTCACGCCGGGCTGGACGAGGTGTCACCAGTGCCTGCACAGCAATACACAGCTTTGTCTTCTGTGCAGCAACGCGCGGGTTTGCCTCACCTTAGTGACTCGGGCCAGCTCTTCTCCGTGTTTCCAAATGAGCAGCTTCTCCCCCCTTTATGAACAGGGATGTTTGCTGTTAGTCCCTAGGTGCATTACCTGGATAGCACAGCTTTTCACTGAATTTCACGCCTTTTCTATTCCTTCCTTTCCCGGGGTTAACCAGCTCTTGCAGAACAGTCTCCTGATCTTCTTTCATGTTAACGATAAATTGCAATTTTATGGGGTCAGACATTTAATCTGTGCACTCCTAAATGTGGAGCTTCAAGAAACGATCTGCTGATAAGGTCTAATGGAAGAGATGGGAAATTCAGTGGAAAAAGTGTAAGAAAAAAGTGTTCCAACATGTTTTTGGACCATCTCCACGTGAAAAATCTAGTTTTTTCAGTGTGAGTCACACATGCAGTTTCTTCTCCAGCTCTAAGTGCCCTGTGACATGGGAGGACCACTTCTCCAGTTCATCCAATGGGAGAGCAGGCAATAAGGGTATATTTGTTTTATAAACAAAAGATGCAGGCTTGTACAAGGAACAAACAAACAAAATCTAACCACAACCTTAACTATGGAAGACTACAATCACTCTCTATTTGTTATTCAATAAGGTTTGTGTACAAGAAAATATATGCAGCAAGTGCAGCTTCTCACATATCTATATTTGTATTTTATACATAATCCAGCTATTGTGTTGGGTTTTGTTTTTTCTTTCTCTTTTAAAGGGAGAGATTCAGATTTGGCAGCATCAGAGGAACAGCTGTAACAAACAGAAAGGCCATTAGGCAGTTTGCTATGAAAATAAAAATTCCCCTTTACCAGAGCAGTTAAAAGAAAAACGCTTACAGAAAATGTCACTGAATGCTACTTGCAGTTTGCAGACCCCTTAGAGCACGATGGGCCTCAGATTTTGCATTTACTGATACGGGAAACAGTTCAGCAAACAAGCGTTCATGCACCCTGATGGACACACCGCGCTTGCCGGCAGTGAGCAGGCTCCGCCGCTGAGAAAAGCGTGCTTTTTTTTTTCTTTTGACAGTCACAGCAAAGTATTCCCTCTGCTGCTCACAGGCCTGCTCTGCCCCACGAACGTGACTGCAGCACGGGCACAAGCCCTTGCCTGGGTAAAATCAGCTGTGTTTCACCTCTTCCCGGGGAGGCCACGGCGGCGTCTTGAAAAGGCTTCCAAAACCTACGTGTTTCAGCATGTCGCTTAATAAAATTTCTGTGTGCATACACACCCCAAATCTACAGATCTCCTTTTCCTAAAGCAAGCTCCTTTTTCCTTGAGAGAAGCAGCTCTTCCCAGCAGCTGCGGAGAGCGGCGGCGGCCGACTTCCCCCAGCCGCATTGCGTGGCCGCGGGGGCTCCCAGAAGCGCCACAGGCAGAGATTACAGAGCTCGTCAGCAGCACAACAGTCACTGCTCAGAAATAACCGCACTAAAATACATCCAATTGCTTCACATCGCCATCCTAGTAAGTGTTTCCAAGCCTGCAGCTTCCCCTAGAAAACAGATGAAGGCACGTGCACACACACTCCTGCTATCACCCCATTTAAAGTAAGCAGCGTAATAAGCCTGGTTTCACGCATCTGTGCAGCTGGAGTTATCACTTCTTTCCTAAAGAGCACATCTGAGACGGCAATACATAAACTTAACAAGCTGTCGACTTTGCCGTTCCAGCGCTGGGCTGGGAATCGCATCTGCCGGCTGCTGCCAGGGCCCAAGAGCGGGACATCRGGGCGCTCCCACCGCAACGAAAAGATTCGGAGCTGCAATCTGGTCTCCGCCGTGCCAGGCACCATGCATTGGGCTAAAAAGAGCCTGTCACTGTGCCAAAAAGCTTATAATTTAAGTAGAAAGACAGCTGACGGGACTTCCCCGCTTTGCAGGGTGGCGGAGCGAGGCAGACTTCCCCGGGGTTAGCCGGCGGCGCTTTGCTCTGCGGGGCGAGTGCGGCGGCGGCACTGAGCCCGGCAGGTGATCCGCAAATCCCCACCGCCAGCCACGGGAAAGCCCACAGAAATGCCGCTTATTATTACGCAGAACATAAGGAAATATCGCCTTGCATCGAGGAGATGGAGGAGCTGTACAAATCAATCCTGGGCAAGGTCAAGGGCAGGAACTGAGGATAAAGAGGAGATGCCTGATAAATGGCAATGCTTGGCAAGCCTAAATAAAATATGTGCTGCTTCTAACTCTAAAGGTTATGGACCTCTTTCCCACCGCTGCTTCCCAGCCCATAAAATACCATGAAATTTACTCTGACTGAAAATAGCACATGC
The DNA here is from genome assembly GCF_003343035.1 of Apteryx rowi. Lineage (NCBI taxonomy): Eukaryota > Metazoa > Chordata > Aves > Apterygiformes > Apterygidae > Apteryx > Apteryx rowi. Next base: position 54,767 of record NW_020447495.1, on the reverse strand, counting down.
CTTGTGTCTTAAACTTGAAGAACATTTTTTCCCCATTAGACACAGGAATTTTCCCACCTGTATCTAGCAGTAGTGCCAAAAGCTGTTCAAGTACAGTATAAATATCAGCTAAGAAGCATCACAGACTTTGGCAGTAAGCAAATGCAGATTTTGGCACTAGAACTCACAGGAATAAGTTAAAATACATGACAGCAGTTCACAAGAGAAAAACCAATCTGGCTGGTACTTGACTAACTGAATTATCACTCACATGAGAATGAAGAGGGTCATAAGCATAGCAGACAGCTAAGACAGCTAATCTACACCACTCTTTTTGGGGGAGGAAACTTTATTAATATTGTTCTTCTCGTAATAACAAACTAAACCCCTAAATGCCAAATTTAAGGATCAGTCACAATTCTCATTCTAAACAGATTTGCTGCTCAGATCACTAAAACACTTGAGAGCTACTTCACTTCCCTCTATTTATGCTCTACTAATCTCTACATTTCTCTCAGTTTGATAAATTAAAAAAAAAAAAGAAAAAAGCCATTCTACTTTCAGTTTCTGATTGGAACAGGAGTTCAGAAGTCACTTTTTTATTATTATTATATAGAAATCCTATTTTCCATACAGCTTTGGTAAATAACGCCACTGAGCCGAGGCATTGCGCAGATCTGCAAAACCAGGTGTGCAGCAATGCAAACTCAGGGTCTCTGTTTCGAAACCCTTACTGAACCTACGGGGCAGTTTTCCTGGAAAGTTCCCAACGGAAAGGGAGAGGCCGGGTGCCGCGGCAGCGCTGAAGGCCTGCCAAGGCGAGCGGGCGAGGAGCCGGTTGTGCAAGGGGGGCGGTGGGCGGGCGGCGGGGGCCCCTGCCTCGCAAAGCTCGTTCAGAGCTCGCGCCGGGGCCGGTGGCGTCCCGCAAGGCCGGGCGAGAAAGCTCCGCGCCGCCCAGCCGCCCGGCCACCGCGCGAGCGCTGCGGGAAGGCCTCCGGCAAAGCAGCGCCCAAGGCGAGACCACAAAACCCTGCCTGCCCCGACGGCGCCCGGCCGCCGCACGTCCCAGGCTTCATGCCTTCTCCACAACCTCCTTCGTCGTCTCTGTGACCTGTTTTTGAACCGTTTTCTTTTTTTTGCTTTGCCGTTGAAAGTGCCCGCGGACAGTGAGACCATTAAGCATTTATTATTGCGTGAGATTAGTTTGGGTTTCGATTTCTGCTGAGCCAGCTCATGTCCTCCGGCGCTCTTACACGACCAGTCGCTAAAATACAAACTGGAGGGCATAATTGGAAAAGCAAAAAGAAAAGATTCTTCACATGACTGCAGAGTTAAAATTGCTCCTTGGACAGCTTTATCCAGAACCTCTCACTACCTTGCTCCTCACTCATAACACATGAAAGAGGCAAAGAGCTACTGCCGAGTCATCCTGAAAAACAAAAAAAGACCCAACCCTCCCCCTCCCACCCCCCAAATAAAACACCCCACCAACCACCAAAGCTGGCCAAACTGGCCAGATGAAAACAAGTCTTTAAAGAAGCTAAATTAGAAGATTACTTAAGCCAATTCCAGTCACGCACTGGTTTCATATGCCAAATTTGATTACTGAAGCAATTAGTCACAAAGTTCAACACGAGTTAAAACCACTAGATACATAAAAGAACATTCCTATACCATAGCCAGTTCTTCAGCACAGAGACAGAAAAACCTAGGGGATTAATAACCTGCTTTTAATAAGTGGTTAGCCATGTCTTGGCTGAGACACTACCCCCAGAAGGAGATGACGGCAGACATCATTAACCAGCCGTCCCTCCCCGCGCCCGCCAGTACCCACCAGCCTTAGTGCAGAGCATCTCCACGGCTGGCTACCACGCCTCTACGGAGCCAGGCAGTGCGCACACAGCCACTGTTTGGTGGAAAAAAAAGACGGAGAGGAACCCAGATCATCTGTGAGTGCTAAGCGTCCCGTGCAGAGAAGTGGTTTTTGAGCACACAGTAGCAGGACTCCAAAACCTGCAGTCGCTGTAAAGCACTTACCCATTTCACGTGATTAATGATGAATTCTCTTGCTGACCATACAGAGCGTATGCATTTGACACAGAACTTTTGTAATTTCCAACGCTGCAAAAAACAGCTGGCAGTCAATAAAAGCTGACCAATTCCTGGTGATGACGGTCAGTCAAACACAGGCCTGAACATGGGGGAGCTCAAAACTCTGGGGCAAGAAACTGTCACGACACCTCGCAGTTTCCCTGCCTCACTGTGTTCTTTCTTACGTGGATTAAAGAATATATAAGCATAGGACCAAAACTAAAGGATTGAAAGACCTTATCTAATAACCCTTTGCTATGATAAAAACAGATTTTCACTGAACACCATCACAGCTCTGTTCCATGAGACCGGCCAAGTTTTCCTTTTCACCTATGATTACTTACTTAAAACAGTCCCTTGTGCAAAACTGTCTGCAGTCTTCCGGAAATTAAATTTTATCTGTCAACTTTACTCCTGATTTGGCTGCCACGTTCAAAAACACCACAGATACAGTACGACACGATTACTGCTTTGCTCCCCCATACACAGGCTTTCTCAAGTTTTGCTATTCTGCTTTTCGACTTGACTCTTCAACCAGCTTGTCAGGTAGATGCGCAACCTGTAATCCTTCCGGGCACTTTGAAAAGGACCGTTTAAATGCAGCTAGAACAACCACTGTCCACCAACACTCCTAAAACAGCGGCTGCTCCTGATTAGAGATGCTGCTTGCGCTCGCTGCTCGGCCACCTGGTATTTAGGCTGCTCTGGCAGCGCCAGGTATCAGCTGGCCGAGGTTGGCCGCCCACCGCACTTGGAGTTACTCCTTTGCTCTGTCAGCCTTTCACAACGCGGTAGTCCTTCCGCTCTGCAAACCTGTGGCTGAAACTACAAGCGAAATCTCTTCCGTGCTGGGGAAACAAGTAAATACAGTTGAGAAAACTGAGGTTGTGAATGACCAAACTAAGGCACTCATTCATCTCACAGGTACTTTCCTTCATCAGCGTAAATTTTACATAATGAAACGGACTAGTGGGAAACCCTACAGGAGGTAGCTAACCCTCAAAGAGCTAATAATCCGTGAAGTATAAATATGCAACATAAATACACGGGTGATATATATGCTAGTAGGAATCAGATTATTATGAGAAATCACGCGTAAACTTAGGAGGGTTTTCAAAGAGATCCACCTGTATCACTGGCTTCTGGATTTGAGAAAAGCAAGGCAAAGCAATTCCTGAAATAAAACAAATTTAGTTCACATGGTTAGGATAGAAATGGTCCCTGCTGGCAGCTTAGACCAGAACTACATGCTGCATGAATTTTTCTGAAATATCTGTTACTGACCACAGGTAGCTAATAAGCAAGGGGAGTTTCAGCTCTGTATGAATGCAACAGCCTTAGCTGTCCCCCAGCTGTATTCTGTAGTTGCTTTCTGCTTGCCTTCGATTTCCCTTAGAGTTTCAATTAGGCACCGCATTTTTCGCTTCCTGTCTGAAACAGCCCCGTAGCATCTGTAGCACGTCAGACTCGCAAAACCGCACAAGAGTAGCACCACTCCTGTAAGAAGTTGCATTACCACAAGAGTAAAGTTATTCACGTGCCTAAATGTTTGCAATTTGAAACAACGCCTTTGCAATGCTAGAGCGGTAAATGAATTTTAGCTCTGATTAAACCATCATTACACTGCATTGTTGCATTTGCATAACAGACTGCATTTTTTTTATATATTTCTGTTTGCTTCACCAATGCTCTGTCTACTGTCCCGTTTCATCCAGAGTTGCTTCTTCTCTTCTGAATCTCTAAATCACTTGCTCGGTTTTAGGGTTTAAAGTCAATTATCTGACTAACGCCTCCCTTCATGTGCAAATTCGTACGCTTATACTGATGTAGGACCTACATGCGTAGGACCAACGCAAGCAGTGTCTTTACGTTACTAAAAACATTCACACCACCGCAGTGTATTTACGGGCGCGCACCCATTTTACACAGCCATCACGTGTGCAACAGATGTGCACGCATGGYGTCCTTATACCAAGCAATGGAAACGTGACGCCCAGAAAAGCCCAGAAAAGGTGGTGGTGCAAGCTGGAGACGACCGTGGTCCCGATGCTGACGCCACACGTCCTGTGCCACGGCCGCCCAGCGCAAACCCGCACGGTTTCGCACATCCGCACCGCGGCACCCGCGCAGGGGCGGCGGCGGAGGGCGCGAGCGCCGCACAGCAGCTCCCTCCCTGGGCGCCCCGGCCCCGGTCCCGGGGGGGCACGAGCCAGCGCCCCACGGCTCGGCTGCCGCTGGCGGCACGTCCTGCGTACGGCTCTGCCTGGGCTTCCTGGCGGCGGGCAGAGGCTGAAGTCACTGCGGTAATGACACCGGGGTTTCACAGCAGCGCCTCACGCAGGGACCCCCCCCTCCTCTTCCTCCTCCACCCCGCGCCACGGGAAACGGGCATCCCTCCACCCCAAAACCCTCGCCGGCGCTGCTCGCCGCCACCGCCAGCTGGGGAGGGAGAAGGAGGCTCTTCCCTAGGCTGATCCTCGCTGCCCGGGGAGCCACCGCGCGGGGGACAGCGCTGCGCCCCAGGAGCCCCGCTCACCTCCGCTGTCCCCGGCTGCAGGCCCTCGGAGTCAGGAGGGAGCTTTTGGGAGCTGGGACAGTCTCATCATGGCTCCAGCTGCTCTGTCCTCTGCTACAGCCCCTGCACTAACCAGGAAGTGGAGGCTAGTGAGGAGCTTATTTTTAGTTTTTTTTTTTTTTTTTAATACAAAGCAAAAACACATGCATAAACCACTCATTCACTCTCACTCCGCCCCGTAACGGGTTTTGCATTTAACATTCTTCCAGGACGCAGAAATTCTTGGGAAGACAGTGAAGTGGAGAACAGATGTCACTGTACCATTTTGTGTGTTTATATTACATCCCTTAGCATCCTGATTCCTAGGGTGGCAAAATAAGAGTCTCTCAAATGCTGAAATAAGTCTCTCAAGTAAAGAAATGCACAAAGCATTACATGCTGCAGTGCTGTGAAAACATGTCATCTGGCTCCCACCCAGGAAAAAAAAAGAAAAAAGAAAAAAAAGAAAGCAAGTATAGCACACTGAAAAAGGAAAAGCAGCTCCTTCCCTTCAGCTGAGCCATTCCCTTTGCTCTGGCAGAAATAGCACAAAACGGACAAAGCCTGAAGAGTGAGCATGGGAAGGAACGGCTCCGGCACTGCTGGCACCGAGTGAAACCAGGCAGATAACTGTGGTTAACCATGGTGTCTGCTCATCTCTCCCTTCCCCGCCTTCCTGGAACACATCCCCAGCCAGCATTCACTACGGCCATCAGCAAAAGACCCTGCTCACGTTTCACCCCGGCGCGCTGAAGGTCATTTCCCGCGCGAGCGCCCTGGCGCCAGCAGCTCCTGCGGCCGCGCTTGCAAACGCGCCTGAGACAACGCTGCGGCACGGCGCGACCCGGCCCTGGCCACCCGTGCAGGGCCACCCGTGCAGCTCGCGCGGCACAAGCGCCGCGGCGGCCGGGTCCCCGCGGCGGCCGGGTCCCCAGGGCTGCGGGCTCCCCGCTGCACCCCAGCCCAGGCGCAGCCTGCCCGAGCTGCCGCAGGGGCRGGAGGGAGAGGCTGGAGCAGAGTGGGGAAGACGAATCCCGCAGGCGCAGGAGCAGCTCTCGAGTGGAAATGCGGCTCCCCAGGGGCTCAGAAAAGAGAACGTAAGCGATCACCTTTAAGCAGGGCAAAACACCTGGAGGTGTCAGATACAGATCCAGAAAACACTTTGATAACTCCGGGCTCATCCTAGCGCAGGAGCTTCCCTGCAGRCCAGCTCACTCGGAAGCAAGCGGCGGCACCAGCCGCTGCCGAGGGAGGCTCTGAGCCCAGCTCCCCCTGCTCCTGTCCCCAGCCCCACACGCTCCCCGGGAGCCTACCCAACCTCCCACCAAGCAGAGCCGGGCTCAGACCGGAGACGCTCGGTGGGAGCGCGGCGAAGGTGCACAGGGTGTCGCACACGAGCCGCCACTCGCTGAGGCCCACGCTGGTCACGCAGTGCCCAGAACGAGATGATTCAGGGAAAGAACAGCAAATTGTTCGTCCCTCCCCACCCACTTAAATATATTTTGGACTCCTAATAGCTAGCAGTTAGCTGAGTCCATGAAGGCCTTACTTTACTTCTGCAACTTTTCTGACACCGATCTTTGGGCATTTGTGTTAACAAGATCCTGGATCTCAGGAGCAGCTGAAGAAAAGCCCCAGACTTTAGTTTGAGAGGCGCCAGCAGGCAGAAAGGGCTGAATGTTCTCAGTGACGCTGACACTTTGGCAGTCTACTGCTCTTAAGGCCAGATTTAAGAGCTAGGAAGAGACCAACTCACACACCTACCACGGAAATTTCTGGTATGACATTTAGTTTCCCTCAAAGGTAAAATAAAGGTGAAAAGTTAAAAGATCCCCTAGAATTAAAAAACAGGCCAATTGGAAATTCACAGATCTTTCTTAAAAAATAAGGGAGAAAGGGTGCACATTAGCATATACATATCCATGCCTAAAGCAGCAAGACTTCTGCATTAAGGAGAACAGAACCTAGAACTTTCAAGGGGCAAATAAATTTACAGAAATACCCAATTTGTGTCAACAGACCGATGTTGCTACGTTGTCTGGAGAATTTCTTGTCAGCCACTTGTTGCAACATGCACAAGGAAAACAAATTTCTCTATTTTACAAACTGTTTCAGTTTCAGTTCGAAGAGAAAAGCCAAGCCAGAACAGGGTCACTTAGACATGGACATCATTAAAATAGAAATGACTGTTTCAGAAATCTGAAAACCCTAATTAACCATGGTACTGTTTTTATGACTGATCATTAGCAAATGCTATACCAGTTCTTTAGCAGTCAGCCAAGCAACAGACACCGCTCTGACGGGAACTGATGCCTAATTCTAGCCAGGGAACTGCATTCATTACTCTCTGCATAACATACTACTTTTTCACAACAGGTGCAAACTGTCATTTGGATGAAAATAAACTTAAAATATAAAACTGAGCCACTTGAAACTGTAAGAAGGCGATTGTCTTGTGTTTAGTATCTCACTACTGATTTTTGCTTCCAAAAGAAAAATTCACGTAGGTATGCCATTACACAGTTGCTCAAGAAAGGACTGTACACCTTCAAATATCACAAGCAGGCTGTCAAACACATAATTTTTACTTCCAGAATCTTGACAATAATAGGGAGATGAATATGAATATAAGAACAGGAAACTAAGGTGGTTGCGCCACTCCAACCAAAGGTCCTCTAAAGTAGGATTAAAATACAGTCATGAAAGTCAGTGGAACCTTCTGGATATCTTAAATAAGTAATTTTGCAAAGGCAAAATTTTTCTGTGGGAAAGGCTTTATAACATTAGGTTACATTAGCTAACAAACACCCTTTGCATTAGTCTAAGCAAACCGTCTTGGCCAGTCTAAACCGCTGGGCTGGGTTTTCTAAACAGGTCAGCGCACTCTAGCACCCAGACGGACATGGGGCAGGCTGCACTTTGACATACTGTTTAGTCATGCTGCAACCTAGATTCACCTTGACCAAGTAGCCGAACTTGTCCTGTCAAAAGAGTGGTTAAAAATATACCTTTATCCTGACCTGGACAGGACCGTCACCTCTTCTGCGAATGCCAGAACAGGCAATCGAACGGCGCAGTCCTGCTGCCCCTCTCCTTCAGTGCTTCACTGTGTTACACCGACAGCCGTGCGTCCTGAAGGCGCTACCACAGAGCACAAAGCTTGCCAGAATCATTGCTTATTTCCAAAGGTTTTCCCTAAATTATTAACAAAAAATTAAATCTTTAACTGTAATCAAAAGAAAAATGAGGATACTGACTAGCACAGCCCTGGGCTTTTGCTATACTAGAGACATTTACAAAATATCACTGTCAGTTTGCCGGTCTCATTAGTCACCTTATCTGTATTTTATCAGCTTTTGTACAATACCCATTCAACACCCTCTGGAAATGCACCAAGGTGTTCAACGCCAGGGTCACTAAGAGGCCAAATACCACCTTGCCTTGCCAGCCTCTAAGGCAAGGCCTTGCAGACCCCCGGCACCGAGCACAGGAGAGCTCCCAAGGGAAAGCATTTAAGTGTCAAGACTTCTGCTTTCCAATCTCCAAAGAAGCCTACAGATCGCCTTAGCAGCCTAATGGACTGTGTTTATTGCCGCATCCTTCACTTTATAGGTCAACATATACCAGAGAGCTAGCAATTCACAGCTAATCAGATTTCCATGCAGACTGACAAATGGCTCCCAATAAGAATATAAAAAAAAAAAMCATAAAATAAACAGTCCCTATAATCAACTAGCTCAGTGTAATGCAGTAAGTGCGCAGAAAGCTCATATGTTTTATTAACACATTTGTTTCCAATTTGCGGCAGCATCCCGCGGGGGGCTGGCCGTGCTGCCAAGGACCATCTCAGGCTCTTTCCAGGAAGGAGAGCGCTCTGCTCAAGATGTCTCTGCAGTCCTGGTGTTTAACATACATTTGCCCTGTTCTTTGCAGCACTGAGAGTTTCTGCTCCAATAACATTGTGCTATTTTTAAATAAAATTCGTGGCAATTCCTTAACATGCCATTAGTGTGGTCACAAAATGCCAAAGCCTGAGCTAAAAACAGACTAGGGACACATGCTCACAAAGGAGGTCCTTGGTCCGTGGCTGGATTTCCGCAGGCTTGAAACTGTTCATAGGCGAGTCCTTTCTCACTGCCCAGCACAGACCCCAAAACTGGCAATGGCATTGCCTTTAATCCCACAGGCTGACTGCAAATAGATGCATAAATCAACCTTCCCATGAAGGCCAAGCACCTCTCCTTGCTTCAGCTTCTCCTTGTTACCCTGCACCTGCAGATCTGGTGCATTTGGTCCCTTTGAACTCGTTTCTACACACACACACAATCACACGCTTTGAATCAAAGTATTTTGGAAAGCTCACTCATCACAAAGAGTGAAGAGCTTGAGAAGTTGAATGAGATTAGGGAATATCACCCCTCTCTTCCCTCTCCCTGGTGCACTCCTGGTGACTGAAGGGCACACTGCACCCCAAGGGCTACATTACCGAGCCCAGCAAGCAACTCCAGCGCAAGGGAACCAGGAGGGGAGGAGGTGCTGTAAAAAGAAAATCCTGAACCCCTATTGTGCTGGCCCTCAGGTTACTTTAAGAGATACCAAGGATTTCCTGCATCCAAGCACTGCATTAGCACTGCAGCGCTCGGAGGTCTGGCACCTGAGCTGCCAAGCAGGTAAAGGGGACTGCAAATCTGCCAAGGTCTTAGATTAGGTGTGAAAGAAAAGCCATGTGTACACAATACTCTTAATGTAGCTATAAACAGACTCCTGTGAACTCAGGTTTCATACATTGTATTGACACTCCTGTCTTAGTAGGATTTGCGGGGTAGCCCAAACCAGTTGCAGGGGCTGCAGGGGTAAGGGAAGCCTGGCAGCGCTGCCTGCCCTTTCAGCCCCCGCCGAGAAGGGAGAGCTGAGCAGCGCAACCGTGTTTTCACAGCACGTGCACGCTTTAACTTTCTGGAAGCGGAGAAGCACAAACACAATCGCAGGTTTTCAGTGTCCTCTTCAAACTAAGGCAGAACATGACCACGAGAAAGACCCAGCAGGTCTCAGCGAGTTGAGTGCACGTGCAGCATGATGGGGAGAAAATTTCTGGGTTGACAATTGCAAAGCAAGTTCATCTCATGGCTGAATTTCAGAAACTAGAACTCCATGGTCTTTTTCTAATACAAATGCTATTTCTTTCTCTTTTACATTCATCTTTTTCTACACTTAGAGAGTAAGGAGGAAAACAATGCTCTAATAAAATATACATTATAGCAGCATTTAGATAATTTTAAATAATTTAAAATATTAGATTGTTTTCCTACTCAAGTTTATTATGTCATCCCACCTTCTGTAAGGAAACAAAACTAATTCTCCCGCTAGTGAGTCAGTATGTTATTCAAACAAACAAGTAAGATGAGAATTTACACACCTCTTGCATTACTTGTATACTAATAAAGAAATCGTGCCCTTACTGTTTGGGTTATTGTCTGTTAACCTGAGATACTGGCCTGAGTACTGCTAACCAAATAACCAAATACTTAACTCTGCCTTCCTGGACACCAGTCTCAGGAGTGCCTGTTCTGCAGTTTTTAAACTGTTGCATGACCATAAGCGATACAGGAACCATGGAGGACCACGACTGCAAGTGCTCATCCCTGTGCTAAATGCCCCAGGTCTTTGCCCGATGCTGCTCAGCGCGACGTCCCAGGCATGCCTGTGGCACTGGGCACACTCACCTCCTAGCCGCAGGGGCTCCAGTCTCTCCACACCCAACTCCTGTTTCTGGAATGAGATTTGGCTGTTGGGAGCACTGGGAATTCATAACACGGAAGAAACAATAAAGTTGACCTTGAGCTGGTTCAACGCACTCATTCTGAAACTTAAGTAGCAAAAAATGTGATGCGTCATTTTTTCCTACCACAATGAAAAAAAGGGGCTGGTTTGTGAGCTAACCCTACCTGTCTGCACTGCATCTCCTTGTTCAGTATTGACTGCATGCAACGGAAATTATATACATACAGTGTTTGCACAGATATCTAAGAACCCCAGGCAGAAGTGATTGTAAAGAGGCATGTAGTTTAAAATTTCATTAAAGAAATGGCTATAATACAATCACAAGTCACTCAGTTCACTGGCGGCTGAACGTTGCTAAGGAAAATTATGAGGCTTCCCCTGCAAATATCCTTATCTTCCTGCAACAGAGGAAAAGCGAGTAGTTTAACAACATCTTTATTCAGCACGTGTACTAGACTAGAATAAAAAGGTAATTGTTAAATAGTTTAAAACAAAGAACCTAGCAAAATTTATTCAGCCTTAACAAACCAAGTGAAACAGTGCTAAGAGGCTTTACCAGCTATGCCTTGCACTTAGTCCTTTCTTAGAAAACTTTCTTTAAAAGATGCAAAGGCCATCTGTTGCTTAAGAGCTTCCAGTCAGGATGAATGACAGACAGGTGGTTCCTTCTGCAAAACTCATTTTCTTTTATTCCACACAAGGAGATAATTCAGCTCAGAAAAAAAAAAAAAAAACACCCCACAAATACAAAAAACAGAAGGGGAAGTAAGAAAAATGCTTGAATGTTAGAATAGGCCAACTACTGAGCTAGAAAATCTAGATTAAATTAAGCATTCCTGCGAACTTGTAATAGACAAATGAATGGCTTCCATCTGGAAGCTCAGCAAATTAACTTGGATCCTGGTTAAGAAGACAGYACCAGAGCCTGCCTCCAGAATGTAAATATCCAGTGTGCATCTGCAATCCAATCACAGGCTAAAAATATAAGACAACTCAGAGTGGAAATCTGATTTTGTGTCTACCCTCTTAATGGGAAATAAAACAATCACTCTCTGTAAACACAGCAATCTGGCCTCCTTCTTCCTCCTCTGAGAGACACTGCAAGACATTTCTGTACCATGAAAGTCTTTCAGTTGTCTTTGCAAGGCCACAGCTTACATGTTGGGGGCCTCACTTTTCTCCCTCATACCTGCTTCTCCATCTCCTTTTCCATCCCATGCCTCAGTCTTCTCCTCTGTGCTGTTCTCAGCTTTCTGTTTCCTTACTCCACTTTATTTGGTCTTTTTTATTATTATAGTATCCAAGTTTCTCGTTCCCTGATAGATTTATCTGTAGCCTTCTGGTAAGACAGGAAGGGCTACAGCTCTGCATTTGCATAGGGAGACCTCAACCACATGCATGAATAAGGCCTGTGAATAGGACTAAATTTAGCTCAGAAGAGGATGCTCTCACTGCCAAGGGGGAGAAGTAGACGAGGAAAGCAATTCAGAGCGAGAGCCTATTTTAGATGCTCCCTGGAGGTGCCTACCTCTCTCAAAGCTATAGAAAGAGCCTCGGGAGACCAGGCCTAGCCTCTGAGCATAATCTCCAAGAGCGTTCTTTTGACCCTAAAAAAGAAAGAAAAGTCATTATAAGGTAATGTCATCCATATGGTTCAAGAACTGACACTGCAAGGGGAGTTTTAGGACGTTCAGCCACTAGAAGGCATTCACGGAAAGAGGATGTTTCTCAGTGGATGAGATATGCCTGCTCAGAGCAGGCATGGCTGACAAGAGTTTTAAACAAAAACAAAAAAAAGTCCCCTAGGGACAGAATAATCAGGAAAATCAGCTAATTTCCACATCTGGTTTTAATAAACAGACAGGGGGATTGGTAAATGTGGACAGAAAAAGCACAAGGCATCATCTAAAGTTGGGAGAACAAAGAGTATATTAGCATTGATAGCAGCAGTCAGATAGGATGGTATCTAATTAGCTAGAAATTCACAGATGATGAGTAAGAAACAAGATCAAGCATTAACACATTACTACTGAGAGCCAGGGCAAGACCGTGGAAAAKTCGGACATGAAAAAGTCAGGAAACAGAGAAGGATATGAGAAGGATAAGAAATTCGGGAGCACAGCAGTCGCGGCCGGCCTGCAGGTGCAGGTGGGTATGGGATACTCGGGACACGGGCACGGCGCTGGCAGCCACGCTGCAGCCCTGCGGAGTCACTGCCCAGCACATTGTGGATGGCAAGGTCCCCAGATCAAGCCCCTTAGCCTTTCTATCTAACTTACTGTAACTCCCCAATATATTAAACTGAAGATCCTAATATTAATTATAAGAGCTGACCACAGATACTCTTGGAGACAGCGGACAACAGATCTAATCCTCCAGTTGCTAAACTAGAAGAAGGTGATACTAATTTAGACATTGCAAGCAGCAGTGTTACCAGTCACAGAGAGTAACTTTGGACAGGACCATCATCATGCAACAACGCATTATGGAGAACTCTCTGAAATGAAACATAGAAACTAACATTTCCAATTTCCTGTAAGCTTTGAGGAATCAAAGGAACTAGTCAGGAAGTCAACTGGCCTGAAGTGCTCAAGGACAAACTTGCAAGAAGCTTTATGCCAAAGATAAAATAAATAAATAAATGAAAAGGAACTTATAACCCCAAGCAATGTGTGGGAAGTCTAGGGTAATGATTCCCATACCTCCAAGGGATATTAGGATGAAGCAGAGTGCCTACAAGGAAGGGAAAGGAAGGGTTGCTCAGCAAAGACAGTTGTGTCACGGAGGTCAGCAAGCAAAGTGGAATTGCTGAAGTGGAGCAGAATTAAATCATGCACATAAAAATAAAGAACAAAGATTAGAATGTTCTTCGGTCATACAAATAAAAAAAAGGAGAGTAGGAAAAGTAGCAGACTAGCAGGACTTGGCTGATTCAGCTCAACAAAATTAAGGCACAAGGAGGGAGAGGAGTGTTTGCTATAAATGCATCAGGACAGTGACACAGCAGAAGTGGGGGGGGGGGACAATGCTGACCCACAAGCAAACATTAAACTGCCTGTGAATAAGTTAAAACTAAAACTGGAGCAGTTTCTAATCAGGGAGGGAGGTGAGCAGCCTTTCAGTAGGGGCAAACACCCGAGAGGGTATTTGTTGTTTTTCCAAGTTGGAAGTGGACCAGTCCCTCTCTGCAACAGCAGCAGACTGGACTTCCCAATCAATGCAGCCTCTTAAAATATGGTATTCTTAAACATGGTGACCACCATCAGCTCAAAGAGAAACTTAAACAACAGGATGATGAAAAAGTCTCATGATGCATGGAGAAAATCATCTTAAATATAAGATTAGATGAGGTTAATTGCCCCCTGTCATTTCATCCCTCAGCACCCACAGACAAAATTGCTCTTGGTCCTCTCCGTCAGTATGTTCAAATCCACTTTCTGATCTCACCAGAACATCACTGCTGTTTTATCTCATTTGGTAGGAGCTGCAGCACAGGCTCCCACACCTGGAGGTTTGGAGAAGGGAAGGGTGGTTATTTTTAAACAGTGGTAATTTGATCCATTTTGGAACAGGCACCAAAGCGATACCAAAATGATCATTGCTGCTGCTGGGTGGGAGCTATCTGCCTCATGTTTCTCTGTTAAAATTTGGTAGCAAATATATTAAGACTAGAAAGAGGCTTTGCTCTGCATACCCTTAATGCAGCACAGATGTCTGTCTAGAGTTCATTCCTGAACTTCAGCATCCTGAGTAAAAGCAACCTGCATCATTTATAAGGCCTGTCATGACTGTTCCTTCTACCACATGCAATTAAAAAAAGGTGATTCATTTAGCTGAGAGAGCTGCCTTTTGTTAAGATTAAAAAAAAAAGTGTGTAGTACAAGCCATCTTTTAAACCTTCTTTTTCTCCACCAAAAGTGTTACTAACAGATCACAGGGTTGCCTTTAGTGGGAGAGAAAATATACCCTACAAAGAGACATAGTTCTTTCACAGACCAACACCAATTTCTATTTAATGAGCCCTACCACTTCAGATAGCATGGTTGTGATCGGGTTTGTGGCTACATCACACTAGCATTCAACTATACCTTCAGTAATTGGCTTTGCACCTGCAGCTTGTTGAGAGTCAAAGTCTGTGCAACAACAGAATTCCCATCACATAAGTCAGCACAACAAACCTATTATTGTCCAGCTTACCAAGAAAAAGATGGGTGTTCCTGGAATAACTGTGACCGGAATAACCTAAGCATGAGAAGTTACATGAGTAACTCCCTGACTTGTGCCCAGCTCCACTGCTACTCACGAGCAGAGATCCTGCTCAGCTGGGCGTGCAACCTAGTGCATTGCTGCTATTCAAAATAATGAAAACCAGCTTAACCTCTAACCTGAGGAAATACTCTGAGGATGTCTCCTCAAAGAGAAAGACAATTAAAAACAGAACTAGCACATGCAAAAGTCCACGGTACCAACAGACACTAGAGGATTTTTTTCTGAATCAGTTGCGTCAATGCAATGTTGTACGTAGCACTATGACTTGTAGCTGCAAAAATGTTAAAAATGTCAAGTTTACAAAATGCATAAGAAACCAAAGTGAAGTCTTTTCTGCAGTCTTTCAGCTCCATCTTGCTTTTTCTCTCACAAATCATTGCATTTTAAAGTGTTTAGTCATCTTCCTAATTTCATCTTCAAATCAGACAGCTGCTTAAGTAGGTGCTGGGAAGTTCTCCCTCTGCAGCATGTAGGCAAAACTAGAGGCAGCTTCTGAAAATAAAGTCAGGGCTTAAGCAGGTATGCCCATTATGTGGACTACTCCAGGAAGTAAACAGATGATCGATTAATATTTTCACATGCTCTGCATGATGCTATCAACTAACAAAGAACAGCACTTGTGACCTCAGATCAACAAAAGCTCTCAAGCATCTTTATTCACCCAGATTTAGCATGCATCTAAATGCATGAATAAATCCAGCTGACCTGATGATAATCTAAGCACACACCTAAAATGAAATAGAAGATTGAATGTACTTCTGGCTCAGAGCAGACTTCATATCCAAAGTCTAAGACTTCCCTTTCATTGTATGCCTTTCAGTGTAGGACAGAATCACAATACTGAAGAAAAGGAGTAGACTGAAAGAGGGCCACGCTACAAATCACGATTTATTTTATTGTCAGTGTCTTATCTTTAAACCATTCTTGTAGGGAAGGAATAGCGGGGAAAGGCTCAAAAATTATTTCAAAGACACTACTGTACTGGCTGTCTTCTAGCAGATTAATCATTTATTGCCCACTTAGCAATGAATGCAATTGTTTTGGAATATATTCATTTTGCAAAATTATGAGAAGAGTATAAAGTGAGTGAGTCAAGCTGAATTTAAGTCTCATTTCACATTTGCTTTGGACATGTTATCTTGACTACCAACTTCAAGGAAAAAAAAAAGTCATGTAGATTAAAGTTTATTGATTACGCAGACAGCAATTCTAGCCCAGCAATTTGAGATCTCTCCAAGGGAAAGAAAAGAGATGGTATTTACAGAAACTGCTTCTAATGAGAAAACCTTAAGGCAAGAAAGGAAAGCTGAGGGCAATGAGTATCAATTTTTATAGATTATAAACAACTGTTTGCTCTTTTTCTTTTATAATTGCATTTCCTTTTATATCTACAGTCCCTATGCTCCACATTCTTCCATAAAAATCCATTGCTAGGCTATGGTAGCCAATGTTGTTTCATATTGCAGTAACTATGTGCAAAGCACGCTAGCTTTGCCACAGCTCACTTCAACAGGGACAGTCTTAAATTTATCAGTTTAAAAAAAACCCTGTAGCAACCCATGTCATTGAGGGACTCTTCCTTATTCCCCCATGATTTGAGAAGGATGAACAGAACAGCTCTGCACAGAACTCCGTTATGAAGGAATATTTAATTTACTATGGAAAAGAAACATTCTGCTGAGAGTGTAAAACAAAACAAATCATATGGCACCACAGAGGTAAATTCACTTCAGAGAAGGCACCTAGCCCAAGGAAATCACTTTTCTTCAAAAAAAAGTTAAGTCTACCAAGTCCTCCTGATAAACCAATCTTGCTGAAAGTAATTATGGAGAAGTTTTCCTCGTTGGCTCAGCATCTGTGCCAGCAGCGCTCAGGGACCCAACGTGGGTCACTGCTCCTTAGTAGAAGCTTTCTGCAGACATAATAAACTTACCCCTGCAAATCTAATCTCCATTATACTCTCTTTGTTATAGCTATGTAATGCTAAGAGTGTGGAAAGCTCAGACTCCTGGGGTAAGCAAGGAAACTTGACCGTGCAGCTGTTCCAGCTTCTAATAGCTGCTGGCTTTGTACGTATTGGAGATGCCTTCTTCAGATATGAAGTGTTTGCAGTTCCTCCATTACGAGAGAAAAAGGAGCTAAAAAAAAAAAGTAGAAAGCAACTGTGATTTAAAGAATTCTCTGATCTGTGCTACAGCTAAACTTGCATGCAAACACATTCGCATTTCATGGACAAGCAACAGTGATAGAAGAAGAATGAAGTAAACAGCCGTTTGCCAAATATATCTTTCTAAAACAGTTTGTCAGAAAATGGCAAGTTTGGYGGAGTGAAGCAATAGGAAAGAACAGACATTCTCAAAGCGTCAAGTTTTTATTTACAGAAGATGAACAAGAAAAAAAAAAAAACAACTTGCAGATGGCCTGTCTCGGAGTGGCTCCGATAAAAGCCTCTTCAGTGACTCAGGGCCAGCTACACTCCATTTCAGCAAATGCTTCTGCCTGTGCAAATGCACAGCCTGCAGAAGCATTAACAGTAATTAACAAAAGCCAACTGTAGTGATAAGCCAGACTACTGTAAAACAAATATGTGCTGCAGTGAGGCAGATTTTTTTCTTCCATTCACTTTTCAATTGACTAACACAGGGCGCACCTTACAGAGACAATTTCAGAGCATTTCACAAACATCTCCCCGCTTGACTGATGTCACTGACTCCCAGCATCATTCATCCCAGCAGTTCTCTCAGATGGCACCAAGGACCTCATGTGAGGCCACCATGCAGAAACCCGCTCTTCCAAGTTGCCAACTAGCTGGCAAAAGTGCGGCCCTGGGAATTTGCTGTGATCTCACATGCAGACACAGAAAGAGTTAATTTGAGAATAATCAATCTAGTTCAATACCTCACAACTCAAAGAACTTCTACAAGAATTTCTGCACCAGTACTCCTGTTTGGCCTACCACATATATTTTTAAATGTTATGTAACCTTGACTTAAAAGCCTCCAGAAGACAGAGAATCTGCCACAGCTTGAAACAATTTGCTCCAAAAAGTACTTTTCCTTTACCATTAATCAGGCACACACAGTATAGCTTTTGGAGAAAGGTGGAATAGGGGAATGTGAGTGTTTTGTGTCATCTCTCTCTTCATACCATATAGAGCTCAGAACACACTTGTGCAGCTCCCTTGAAGATTAGTTGGCTCATTCAGACAGACAGGGGTAGACCCTTAAGAGGGTTAAGTGATTTGGGGCAAGATGATCATCCGTCTCCTCTCTGTCCACAGTTAACTGTTCCCTATCCCTTGCCTATGCTATGGCTGAGCTTTCTCAAGAGATCAAAAGAAACTGAGGACTAGGGTCTTTTGAAAAAGGAGAAGGGACCCTGCTTTCTGCAGGAACAGCCTCCTTCCAGCACAGCCRGGAGCATCCCCACCGACCTGCTCCCTCAGCTTCCAAGTGTTTTAAGAAAGTTTGCACAAATGGAGTTGATAACATCGATGTTCCTGCCACATGAACATGCCATTTTTTTTTTCCATTTTGCATATTCCAGCTAAAGCTCAGCAATTCAAACAGCAGGGAAATCAACCAAAAAAGCCTTGTGGTAAGCTAATAAATCGTATCGTGTATCTACACTCAGATGGTTGTAGAGAGCATGACAAACTTGAAAAACAGCCTGCAAATTTCTAAAATGAAATGGTTCTTGGTGTTACAAAGGTCAGCCATCTGTTCAAATGTTCATGTTATATTTAACCCAACCTCTCTTCTTGCATTTCCTCTCCAGACTCAAATGTACTCCCCAGGAATGCTTAAATCACAGTAGTTAGACAGCTTTCTTCTTCCACAGAATACTACCCACAGGAAACCCATTTTTGGTTATGATAGACTAAGGAAGCAAAGGACAATTCCAAAGCGATGAAACTACCCGCACATTATCCAAGTCTCACAAGACAGCCAAAACCTGCAGAGAGCTAGGATTTCAGATGGTATTAGGAAGACAACTTATCAGATTCTGAAACCTGCATTCAATGCCCCATATTTCGTAGAAGGTCCCCAGTATGCTCATTACCTATCCTTTCCAACTTCTGTTAAGTCTAGGAACTTTGCAGGGCTCCTGCAAAAACTAGAGAGCATTACAACATTCAACTTCAAACTGTCATTTCATGACATGGAGGGCTTCAAAATGAAATATGGGTGGTCATAATGGAATTCACATACACTTCAATGCAATTGTTTGCTTAAAATCAATCTGGAATTACTCAGCAAGCAAGATTAAGGTGGGGAAGCTATAAACCTAGGCTCATAGGAGATCAAAGCTGAATTAAGACAGTAGTTTCCCCATTGTTAAAGGTTCAAATTACTTTCTTCTTCACACCATCTGACATTATCATTTCCATGGTAAACTCTCGTTATATCCACTTCCACTTTCCAGCATAACAAAGTCCAATCTCAGTTGAGCATATCTAGACATGATGGCATCATAAATGATACCTACAGCAATACCACAAGAACATCATAGTTCACTTCAGGAAGTCTGTGGGAGACCTCCTGCCCATTCCCAGCCAGTATTATGCAAGAAGTAATGAAGGCAGCAGGACCTGTCCTGAGCTGTTTGGCAGACAGCTGAGATAAGTAGGCTT
>NW_020447495.1:33913-35435 GCF_003343035.1 Apteryx rowi | reverse complement strand
AAGCAACATCCCGAAGACAGGCTGTACTGGACACACTCTGCTATTTCTGGGAGGCCCTCACTTGGTCGATTCAAAGCCAATTTCCATTGAAGTGCTCTGTGTCTTCCTCTGACAGAYGATGCCCTGGGGACTAGAAGGCATCATGTGCCATCATGCGTGTAGGCCCAGGAAGGTAACCTGGCTTCCCAGTGCTCCAGCTGCTCCCCCCTGGGAAAAGAGCACTTGCTTATCTTTTAATATATGTGCCAGGAATCCCAGCTGAGATGTTATAACAGCAGGATCACCAAAACACCTAATGATTCAGAGCTACCGTCATGCATTTCACTTAGAGAATTTGACTAAAAAAGAAAATGATCTCTGCTGTTCAGCATCCTTTCACACTCAGGGTTATTCTGTCCTCTCCTCTGTTCCTTGTAATAAAAGGAAAAAATAAAAGGATGACGTGTTCTGATAAATCTTAAGGAGTGGGGGAGAGGAGGAGGGGTGGAGAGACAGAGACAAAACACTATTTTCAAGACAAGCCCAAGCCTGGACAGGGGAAAAAGAACAAGTTAGTGCAAGAGGTGAATGTGGGCAGCTGATAAAGGGGTGTGCGAATGAACAGCCCTCTGCAACCTGCAAATTGTCCTGAAATGCCTCTTCAAGGAATTGGCCAAGGCACTTCAGAGCACAGGTAGCCCATGTTCATCAGGGTCTCTCTGGCACTAAGAAAGAGGCAGTTCATTCATCGTAACGCCTCCCATTTTAGGTTGTGAATGATGGCTTCAAAGGAAACAAGGCAACATGCTGTTTTACTGTTTATCATTTTAAAACAGCAGGAGTTGGAACATCCAAGAGGTTTTGATGGAGATATTTGGACACAATTCTGCATAACAGAGACATTGCACAGAACTCCCTAATGGTTTAAGCACATCCGAGCTTGGAAGGAGAAAAGTGTGCCCATGCTGGCTTGAAAACCCATCTAGAAACAACACATGAATACTTGGTATTGCAGGTGGCTTAATTCAGGGGAATTATGATAAACGAATTATCTAGAAACGTTGCCATCCATCATTTCTAACACCTTCAACTTAAAACCTAGCAAAAGCATAGTATTCTGACCTTTGGAATGAATATAAAAGCACGGCTACAGCACCAAAACAAACTATTTCCYTGTTTTAAAAAGTCAATAGGACCTGTATAATTTGAAGAATTGTAGCCTAAGGGAATCTGTTTCACTGCAAAACTGTTTAGGCAGCTGCCATTAGTTTAAAAGCCCATTTTTGTTTAATGACTGCAGTTTCACATTCTCCCAGTGCTATGCATCATAACTGCCATCCCTAAACCTTAGATTTATGAAAAGACCCAGTCACATCATTGTACTCAAGGGTGGGTTGGCATTTCCATTATTAAACTACTTCTTACAGCAAGAGGAAGACTAGGGAAAATGTGGGCCCTTTGCTGAATGGGGTGGGTGCCCTGGTGACGAAGGATGCAGAGGAGGCAGAGTTACTGAATGCCTTCTTTGCTTCAGTCTTTACTG
>NW_020447495.1:6717-32408 GCF_003343035.1 Apteryx rowi | reverse complement strand
CTAGGTGACCCTGCTTGAGCAGGGGGGTTGGACTAGATGATCTCCAGAGGTCCCTTCCAACCTCAGCGATTCTGTGATTCTGTGATTCTGTTTTGACTTGTGTGTATGCACAATAAACCCTGGATCCCACTGCGACATGGAGGCATTGATCATCCCACAGAGGTGGACATTGCTGTGCTCACGCCGTGCTGCAGGGCTCCAGGGACCCCGGGCAGAGCCACTGCAGCCACCGACCGGGGGGTCACATAGAAACAGCGGGAGAACCCGACTGCTTAGAAAACTGAACTCTTCTCCTTAGAGACCAAACATATGATTTTTAAAAGCACACTGATTCAAGAGGACAATCTGAAGTAATTTCTAAGGTACTTGACAAAATTTAACATTCAGTAGCTTCCTGCTTTGAAGCATCTTCTGTATTTTCCATCATCTCTCAATCCTCAATTCAGGTGCCATTTTGCAGGTAAATTATCTCCCGAGTATAGTGGTGAACAGGGACAATTCAATTCTCTTACCTGAGAATCCAAGTAAGGAGCAGAGCTTGTCAAATATATTTGGTCAAACTTAAAAAAAAAAAAAAAATCCCAAACCAAAACCCAAGGAAAACTGAAGGAAAAAGCTCTTTTCCTCAAATTCAACATATTTAAAAAACATATGCAAGCCTCAATGAAGGTAATCACAGTATATTCTGAAACTAATCTGTTCAAGGTTTTGAATCCCGAAGTTCTGTATTTTCACACTCTTATATAAACATATTAATCGTAGTACTTGTTGCAGTTAGAATATTATATTATAAATCACAGAGAAGATTTTTTTGACCTAGAAAAAGACTTAAAAACAAATTAGCTTAATGCTTCCAATATAAATAATTAAAACACAGTAATTCAGTCATTCTGACATGTAGGTAGTAATGGTACCTAACAAAAAAATGAAACATGACACACGCTCCTTAATACATGCCTTAATACCGACAGGTCATGAAGTAATCTATTGATGATAAATCCCCTAAAATGAAATTTCCTCCACAAATTATAAAAACTCTCATTTTTCTAAACAGGTTTTTCTGATATCTTATTGAAGAAAATGTCAAGTTATTTTCTCCCCCCAATTAGATGAAGATCAAACTCAAATTTTTTTGTGAAATGAAAATTCCACATTTTAATCCACTTCAGATTCACTGCATTTTGTGACCATGCTCCATTTGCTCAGAGAATCAGGATAAAGGCAATTAATTCTCATGCATCAGGGTGCAAGACAGACACCCAGAAAGCATCTAGAAATGAAAATTTCTCCCACCTCTTCTGTGACAAAGCAGAAACACAGATATTGTCTAGAAACTACATTTTAGTTCTCTTCCAACTCTCTAATCCCAGTGTTTCATCCTTGACAACAACAACAAAATCTAGAAAAAGAGATGGACAACCATATTTGTTTTCCCTGTCAATCCAGAGTGGTTTCCCAAAATGGAGCAAGCGTAAGGTATTGACACACTGATACAGCCACATCCACAGTAGCAATCGTACCAGTACCGACAGCTAACTTGGAAAAAGGCAAAGCCAATCCCTCAACTGAAGTAGTTATAGCCAGGAAAACTTTCAAAAATAGGTTAGGATTTTGACTGCTAAGAAACAAGATTTCTTGGTAACCCATCGACAGTATTTATAAATCCCAAATGCTCAGGGAAAAGGAAACAAAGCTGCCCAGCTTAACCCACACGCTCTTATCTCATGCAAAGAAACGCAGTCTGTATAAAGGCATAACCAATTTGCACCCGACAAACAATGAGCTGGATTTCACCAGAAGCTCCTGCAGGAGAATAGAGATGCATGGATCCAACTGCAAATGTAGATGAAATGCTTGGTCTTCAGAAAACAAAACAAAACCAAAGCAAACTGTTTACAAGGCAACAGAGTCCAAGCCCCCGGCTGCAGCAGGAATGCTGAGACCTTTAAGTCTGTGCACAGCTGGCTGGTTGAATGGCTAACTTTGCACCCCTTTTTTGTACTTGCATTTAATGTGCATTTTAACTGTTTTTAAATGTTTCAAAAGCAATGAAGGGGGTTTTGCTGTTCTTTTTAAAGAGACAATGCATTAGACAGGTCAAAACCTCAGGATATGATGGTTGGTGGTGTTTTTTTTTTTAGTCTTTACTTCAAAAAAGCTTTCAATTAATGTTTGGAACTTGGGGACATTTTTTTCTTGCCTTCAAGCCTGGCACTTCCGAAACCCAGCACACATCCCAAGTCAAAATCATTCACAGGTTTTATTATGGCAAAATTGACAATTTATGTTCATCTACCCTGAATCACATAACAGAGACCAGATTTCATCAAATGATTTCTGCACCTAATTCAACAGCTTGTGGTTAGCAGGGAATAGGACTGAAAGGCTTTAGAAAAAGCCAGCTGCAGCACTACACTGGGAGATGTACAGCAACTTCACAAGCTACAACTACTAAACTTACYGTATAATGGAAATGCTGCATGGCCCATGCTTAACTTTGGAGTCCCGCAGCCACTAGGGGTGATTTTTTTTTTCCCCTGTATAAAGCAGACCACAAGAAGTAAATGAAAAGATAGACACTTCTGTATACCCAGTAATAAAGGGAAAGCCGTAATGCTCATTATTAAATGGAGGATGGAAGGAGCTGGAAATGGGAGCTGGAAGTGCTTATTTTGATTTTTTTAAATGGGCTGAGGTCCATATTTATGTGTGTTTATACTCACAGATGAGGGAACCAGACTAGAGACAGCCCTGTTCGGGAGCATAGCGGCTTGATTTTCAGTGGTGACTTCTCACCGGTTCTCCAAGCTCTGAGACCCTTTGCAAAGCAGACTAATTTTAATCCACTTCAGTGTGTAAATATTATCCACATTTCAGGAAAACTCTGCCTGACTTATTGCCTTCTCCTTACAGTAAAAGCTATGCTTTCTCCCCCATCTGAAAAGGCGGCAGTCCCTGCGTGTTGTGCGCGATGCTCAGGGCGCCCTGCAGCTGGTCTCACCCGCAGCTTCACCCACCGTGGTCCCACACAGCACCAGCCGGACCGATGCGCGGTTTGCAGATAGCTCTTTCGGCACTTCTCGGGCTGACCTCAGCGCCGCGGCATACACCTAGTTTTGCTTTATAGGAGCTACAAGTCATTGCAGGGTGACCAACAAGAGAGGAGCAAACCCTTACAAAATTCTGGTGTTTCTCACGAAGAGGAGCAGGGCTGGTCTGAGAGCCACGGAGGGCCGGGGAAGAGCTTAACCTGAAGCATTCCCCAACAGGAAGAAAGTTCCTGACCATAAGCCAAAACACATTTGTATTTTATTCCAAAGATGGCCAACATCATCGAGGTGACACAGAAATTAAAAGTTTAATGACTCACTGTAGAGGAAGGAAAAAAAAAAGCAGCGTGGAGCTCACGACTAATCTTTGCAGCTCTTGGTATGGAGAGGATTTGTACAGCCATGCTGATTTTTTTATAAAAATAGTAAATCGTATTACCCCCATGCTGCAAGACCAAAGATTCGCAATGATACCTTAATACAGATTAAATAAAAATAACACTACCTTAGTCAATCTGAGGATGATAATGCTTTGTAATCCTGCACTATTAAAGGATGAACATTTGCATAGCAGTGAATCAAAATGAGATACTTGCACTAGCTTACGCTTCTTTTTTTATGCTGTATAACAACATTTATACAAGATGTAGAAGACAGGTGGTGTTTGCAGGAGGTACAGTACACAAAGGGAAAAATAACACTGTCTATAATAGAATAAGCCAAACCCTGGACCTCCCTATCCTCCACTTCTGTAATCTTGACTAGTAACTGATATTTTTAAGAGCAAGACTCCTTTTAAATTTTCCCAAACAAGGTAAAGTACTGACTCTAAAAAGCCTGAAATTTTAGAAGCCCTTGTACACTGGGCAATCACAAAGCTGGTGTGCATTCAGACAGAAGAGTCATTCATAAAAACAAAAACAGATGAACAGCAGTGTTGCACACCCATTCTGCTTTTTCCTAAAAATCCTTGAACAAGCAAACAGCATATACAGAAAATAAATTGACAATACAGCATAAAAATGCCTTAATAGTGAAAATCCTAATAGAACCTATTTCTAATAGTAATGAAGAAGAAAGGAAAGAATCAAATATAAATTTAAAAAGCTGGGTATAGGAAAAGAAGATAAAAGATAAGCTTTGATTAGCGATACATGGTCTCAAACATAATAAATAGTTCTTCATTTTTTTGTTATATGAGCTACTCATACGAGGTACTTCATTTGGCATCGTGCTCCCCATTGCTTCTTTTATAAGACATGTTTTTCAGTTCATTGCACTTTATTTTTCCTGCTGCGGTATATTTGCACGTATAGCAGACATGTGGCCCTCACAGTTTTTTTCAGAGGATTTTATCAGACTATGGGGAAAGGTAACACCAAAAGGCAAAGCCAATGAAACTTCTCCCTTTCAACACCTGAAAGGGGGGAACCAAAATGTAGCATTACAGGTAGCTCACACCATGCGAATTAACTCAAACTACTTTCCTCCCTAGGCGGGTGGGGGGACGTCGCAAGCGGTCATGTCGCCTGCTCCCAAGGGACACATATGCAGCGACAGAGGGAGCAGCCACAAACACCTTCCAGTGACGACTGGGCTTCCCTGGCTTCATTCAGGCAAACTCCAGGGACTTTGGGCAAATCGAGGCACACATTTGGTTTCTCGCATCCTTGCGGAAAGCCACTTATGGCCCGGAGCGGTGCTCCGGCTGCACAGGCAAGCTGGTAGCACAGTGTCGCCCTGGCAGGGGAGGCCCCAGGACTACAGCGAGGGGCCACCTCACCCCAAAATGTGCCCCCGAGCCCAGTCCCTCCAGTGACAGTGGAGAGAGGCTCTCCTCTCCCTGCAGTTCGGATCACCCGAATTTAAGCTTGTTCCCTGTGCAAGCGCCTCCGGAGGCACCTCCCTCTCCACTGACTATTGGGGGTCCTGGGATGACCTGGCTCCTATCAGAGGTGCCAAAGAGCCAACGTTGGGCACTACAAACAAAATTTACCTGAATCCCCTCATCCCTCCTGGATTTGGGGGGTGGCAGGTGGGGGGCACAAATGAGAACCAGGAGTTACACTGCAGAGAGGAAAACAGTATTTGAATCCTCAAACCAGGGAGTTTTCTATGGCTGTAGAGCAGAAGATGCCCAGGCTGAAACCTGGGAGAGACCCAACCAGCTGAAGAGCGCTGCTGAGCTTTATTTTATTATTATATCCCTGTGGTTTATTTTTCCTCCCTGCAGAGCCTAGATGCTCCCAGGGACGGCAAGCCCACAGGAGTTCAGGGATGGGGCCACAGACGGGAAGCAGTGACACCCAGGCGATGGAGGACGTCAGCGTGACAGAGGTCTGACATGCTGATAGCAGAGGTGGAAACCCAGCAAGGATACGGCAAGCTGCAATGCACAGCCGGCTGCTGAGGCAGTGCGAGGAGGTGCAAACACAGCACGCGACTCCATTGCAAGCGCAGGAGTATTTCTGAAAACCTCCAAGCACCAACTACAACAGCATTTACTAATTTCTGTTACAAGCCACAGGTAGTCCTGAGGCATCTTTGCAAGTTATTAAAAAATAGCCCCAAACCTCTAATACTTCATATGACCTCCTCCTCCTTACAGCTGCCTTTCCTTGAAAATAAAGGTTGAAGATGTTTCAGTTCAGTTTTCAGTTTAGAAAAAAATGTCTCTCAAAATAAGTTTGATAGGACAAGTCCTTCAGTCATTGGTTGCATAAACTTTTAATTTTCTATTTCAAAATTCAAGGATTCGGTTTCCTAGCTCTACGTTCCACTGCTGAATCAGAAGTCTTCATACAATCCAGAGCGCAAACAGCCCGGTTTAGCCAGAGCCCCGCTTACGTGCAAACAATAGGCAGTTTCTGCTATTATTCACTACATATTTACAGCCACCTGTCCTTCACCTCTTACGGTGCCGATCCGCTTGCTCTCAGCTACACTATACAGCCACCTCCTCAGATACTTATCCCCACGTGCACCTTGYGGAAATCTCCTCCAAAGCCACTTTCTTCAGTGCTCCAGAGCTGAATATGAACTCCCAAACCCAACTTCTGCTGGTGGGGCATCAGAGAACCCTAAGCCACACACAGGCTTTCCACACTATTGCTAAAAGGTTTTGGTGCCTCTCCTTGTCCCACATCCGTCTCTGTTCCCCATTTACTGTAACATTTTATGGCAACATGTAACTTTTGTTATTGACTCTGTGCCCCTGTGTTGAAAGATACTTGTATAAAGGCTACACCAACATCACTGCGGTGACACCACTGCCCTGAAATCTAAGCCATCACCTCTCTTCTGCACGTTCTTCAAGGCTAAGGCAGAAAATCCTGGGACCAAAATTACATTCCCTCCCACTATGCACAGACATCGCTCCACAGCCTTCTGACACAAAGCTGCACCAACACCACGGTCGAGCTGTGCTCAAGGTAGCGGAAAGAGTCCAGGGATGAGGAACAGGAGATCCCAATGCTGATGCCGATTTGGCTGTCCTGTTCATGGAGGCCCTAATTCAGGTGAATACATGGTCAGAGCCTGGTCCTTCAGTCTCCGCTGGCTGGGGAGTGACAAGCATGCCTGTGCCCAGAGCGATTTATCTGCTTATAGGCAGAAACATAGCTAAGTATCTTGCTCAGTCAGAGCCTGCGGTACCCTACCAGAAAAGCTCTTAATGTGTGTTCCCACATCCCCCCAGACTGGGACCATTGCCTTTTCCATTTGACCATACAGCTGAATACGATGAAGCACTTCAGGCTTCATAAAGCACACCAGTGTGTGCAGAGTGCCGAGTTACTGCTGTCAGATACCATCAATTCCAAGTATGCTCGATTTGGGTAAAATTCAACATACTTTCAAGCACTTCCATAATTTTTATGATGCCATACTTTGTTCTGAAGCTACCCCACGTGCCATCAACGACACACTTCATTTTGAAAAATGCTCAAACGACTCAGCCCTGGTCTACTTTCAGGTCTTTCTTTTACAATATGCCGAACAGGAACTGACACAGCAAGACCACCATAAGCCTTCATATGGAAACCGTATGCATTATACAAGTACCTTAATACTAGTATGGATCATTTAAACTCCCAAACTGGAATAAGCCATCTGTATTTGAAAGAC
Organism: Apteryx rowi; assembly: GCF_003343035.1. Taxonomy (NCBI): domain Eukaryota; kingdom Metazoa; phylum Chordata; class Aves; order Apterygiformes; family Apterygidae; genus Apteryx; species Apteryx rowi. Next base: position 25,233 of record NW_020447495.1, on the reverse strand, counting down.
AAGGAGAAACAGGGAGCATTAAAGTAGCAAAAACATGATGTATAAACACCTCTAAATCCTGTTCGCAAAAGCACCTCAGGAGCCCAAGTCTTGCTTAAAGACCAGAGGACTTTTGTGGTTTTGCAAATACCACCTGACGGCACTATGCAGGAGAAAAAAAAAAAAACAGTAAATATAGCAAGTGCATATATTTTGGAGTATTAATAAGTTTTCCACTTATAGCCTATTCAGATGTTATCTGAAACAACAAGAAAATCCAATCGTACATACAATTTAAACTGACAGTTTTAAATTGCCTGGCCTTTAAACATACAACATTACAGTCACCAATCCCATACTCCACTCTGCCCTGAGGAAGAGAGAGTTTGATTCATCTTTCAACATCTCAAAAAGATCAACTGATGATTCAAGTCCCAATATAGCAATTATCAGTACAAATAGCGTTCAGGTTTATAACAAAGATTCATGGTAGCTGCAGGGGTGGGGGGGAGAGAAGAGGTTCATAAGCTATTACTCACAGGAACAGTTGCAAAAGGAACGAGGGATTCATGATTTGGCCCTATAAGATACACGTTTTATGAATACACTTCTCAGTCGGAAGGACCGGCTGCCTACATCTATTGCACCTATCAGTGCAAATTCTAGCAGGGCTGATTTAGTTCCCCTTATATAGAAAACACAAATAACAGAGTTTATTAGATAAGGGAATTTTGTTGATGGAAAAATGTAATTGATAACAAACACATTTAAGAGGCATCAAATAAGAGTAACCTTTTCTGACCAAGATGAACATGTACTTTAAGTGGACACAAGCACAGTATAACATACCAATCCCAACATCCTTCTCCACCCCAAAAAGGAAGTGAACACAGTTACATTTTAGCTGTGCACAGTATGGATACTTTGCATTAACCTGGGATCAAAAGGCACCTTATCTATGGAAAATACATTATCTGAAGATGGAAAAGTCCATTAAAGGCTTTGGGCATTGAACTATGGTTCATTAGTCAGTCTGAACACACAAGAGCTCTAATAGCTTGTATCCTGTGCACTAGGGAAATGCAACTAAAGAATAAACTTCCTGAGCAATTAATGTGTAATGATATAATTTTGTTAATCTCATTGGAAAGAATATAGAAAGAGGAAACAGAGTACATATTTATCTAGAAACAGCAACAACAAACTGCAAAGGGTACCACAGAGCAGATTCCTAGTTCGTACGCCCTGGAAGAGACCGACTCCACCAGAGGAAGGGAAACTATACTGATTTACATCAGTTCAAGAAGTAGGTCTCTGGCTATAACACAATAACATTAGCATTTTTGAATGAATCTTATTTTTCTGCAACTCTTCACTACTTTAACATTTAGTCTACTTACAATTAAGAAGCCAGTAAAGCACATACATATGAAATAAATGAAAGTTTGGGGTATAGGCAGGAGCCAAATCAGCTGCACACAGCAGAGATTAGAGGGAGTTATCCAGTTCCATTCCATTAGATTAAAACAGAAGGTCAGTTTTTTTCCTAAGAAGGTTGTTCTCTGAAATGGAAAAAGCTTTGCCCCACTGGACAGTGTAGGCTTTTAGTACAAAACACAGCGTAATCTGTACAGACTTTCCCTACTGAAGTCAAATGTTTAAAAAAATATATGTAATATTTATTTAACTAATCAAGTCTCAGGAAATTCATTCTGGTGCAAAAGTAAAGCTTAACATTTTGATGCCAAACCCCTATTCAAAGACGTAGCTAGCTCTAAAATTAAAATGTACCATAAGCTCAGCAAACGGTGAACTTCTGCACCAGCTGCAGAATAAATGTTGACATTTATATTTTCTATTATACTAATTTAAAGAGCACCATGAATGGAGTAGGATTCGGAAAGTACTCACCACCTATCTTGGAACCTCTTCAGAGAAAGTCCACAGGGCTCAATTACCTGAAGGAGAAAACACAAAACAAACATGCTTTACAGTACAGTTTTCTTTGAAGTGACAACCTTCCCACTTCTCAGCCTCCCCTCTACAAACCAATTTTCCCAATTGGAAAATAAACTAGAATTTCTCTGAACACGCAAAAACCCTGGTTCTGGTTCTTACTCTAAACTAAACAACAATTGCAGCTTTGTTGCCTATTTTTGCATTTTATTATTTATCCTGAAATAGAAAACAGCTCACATCTTGAAAAATGCACAGATTGTTCTTGAGTTTGGATAGCAAATTCTTACGGCATTCAAAAAATCTACCAAAACCATTCTTCCTGCTTAACATCTTCCTTTAAAACTCATCTCTCAGAATAGGCAAGAACCAACTTCAGATTACATTAAAACACCACAGTGGAAAGGTTTGTTTGGCTTATACCTCAAGTTATTAATATGCCGAGATCTAAAAACAGGAGAAAAGAAAGGAACTGAAATAGGAGGAAGCCAATTTGAAGATTGCTGGAGCCATTAAACACTGCTCTGAAAGGATAGAAATCACTTCTCTTTCAGATTGAGTATTCTTCTTCAATAAGCAGAGTATAATAATTTGCATCCCTTCAGCATCTGCCAGCTACGAATCCTGACGGTTCATCAGTGCTTACGGAATCAGAGACAAGAGCACCAGAAATAGTTCACCTGCTCCTGCAATTCGTAATCTCTGAAAGTCTATGGATTAGAAAATCAAAAACAAGTGACTTGCTCCTATTCCCACCTCCCACAGAGCCCCACAGCAGACAGAGCTATATGCAATTTCTCCAACTGCAGCAGTACAGCACAGATACAGAAGGCCGGGAAGCACCAGTCCAGCCCATCCTGCTGCCTATGGATCTGCTGCACCCAAATCCCTCCTGACAACTCTGTCTGATCCAGTAACTCCACAAGTTCTACAAGCAAAAATCCCACTGGGCCTGTGACCCAACTCACAAGAGCCTCTAGTCCACCACAGGATGCTACCCCGGACACGTGAACCATTTGGTCTGTCCAACATAAAGCCTCAACCACAAAGACACCAGATACCACCAAAGCCTCCCAGCGATCTCCTCAACGGTTAACCATCCTTAACAAGCAGGAACTTCTTCCTTTCATGATACCATTCATACTCATTGCCCCTTGTCCTAAACCCTACAGACACAGAGAAGAGGTTTTGTATTTTTCCCCTCACAGCCATCTTTCACATATTTCAAACCCATTATGCCTTCCCTTACTCTTCTCTCCAGACTAAATAACTCCACTCCTTTCCATCTTTCATTTCCAGTTTTTCAGATCCCTGTTCTAGATTGTCTCTACCTCTCTGATTTTCTCCATATCTTCCTTCACATGCGATGCCCCAAACTGGATTCGGTACTCCAGTGAAGGCCTTGCAATGCCAAAGCACAAAGAGACCTAATGTGAGACACATTAAGTCAATATTCCTGTTTATGGAGGCCAGGAAGATTTGTTGTTTTCAGGGCAGGATGACACTGAATAAGCAGTGTGTGACCCACCACAACCCCAAAATGTTTTTTCAGTGGAACTACTCCCTAGCTAGTCTGTACAGCCAACTCACTCAATAGGAATTACATTAACATATCATTAACACCTGCAGGTGTGAATGCTCTGACCTGCAAGTTCATTTTCCAGTTTGCCAAAATTATTTGAAAAGCTAATCCCTCCTTCCAAGTGCTTATAACCTCCACTAATTTGGTGCCACCTGTTGAGTCTGAACACCTATTTTAACAAAAGCATGAATTATAATGGTGATTGATAGCTTACAGACCCAAGCCATGAGGTCTACTTCTGCAAATCCCCACCGAAAACCTGTTCTGAGCTTGATCGCTTAGTTGAACCATTCTGGAGTATGGTTAGCAAACCTATTCTGCACCACCCATAACACAGAGGTTTCATCAGGATTTCTTTTCTCTAGCTTCCTTCTGAGAATATCAGAACTGTGCTAAAAACCTAAGATTGGAATACATTATATCATCTGCTCTTTGGCTATCCACAGGACCTGTTATCCTGCCATAGAAGGAAATTAGTATCTCTGACATGATTTGTTCCAGACTAATCCATGTTGACTGTAACTTATAAACACCCAAAAGACACTTATGTGGGAAATAAATTATTAGCTTTCAGGAAAATACTGTAATAAAAGTCAGACCAACTGTACTTTAATTCTGCCTCCTCCCCTTTAAAAAATTCAGTACTATATTATCACTTTTTCGTTCTTATGGAAACTCACAAATTCTCCACAGGTTTTCAAATATAATCACCAAGAAGAAAGGAAAATATCCAGAGTTAAGCAGTGAGCTTAAATTGCGCTCCTTGCATAAATAACACGGAAGAGACAAGTATTGCAGAAGGGAGGTCAGGTCATGCTGCTGCAGCGTGGGACTATCAGTCACCCCCCGGAGGTGCCTTCTCCCCTGACCACACATGGTCCTAGGCCACTAGCTTTTACTAAAGACCTAACCCTGCAGCGCATGTTCTCCTAAAAGTTGTGGGACAGGTTCAAACAAACAGCTCTCTATGACCCAGAGAACCTGTGTGTGGGGGGTGGGGGGGAACCTTAAGTGAGTGCTCCCTAAATTATTTTTTTCCTATGTTATCCCAATGTCTTTCCCCTTCAGTGCATGTCTTCTGTGCACAGGAAAGAAGGGTGAGACTCCATGAAATTCTCTATTACTCTCACTGGGCAGGCATTCACAAGTGTTGCAAACTGGCAGCAATACAAGCATTTAAACAAATAATTCTAGGTTTAACATCTTTTTTAGGAAGAAAACCTGCTATCTTCAATTTACGAGGAAATGAATGCTAACCTGTCCAAGCTTCCAACCCAATGAAACCCAGTGGGAACGCTCCATAAGAGTTGAATTGGGTCAATGGCAGATAGGAAATAACCCAGAAGCAATTCTGAAGCCTCCTCTGTGCTGGGGGTACAGAGCTGTTGTGCCTTCCTCACGCATGTTCCATTCAACAAGCCTTGTAGAACAGCACACCAACATTATTTGGCCACTATTTAAAAGCTAAATGCCACTTCCCAGGCCTCGACTAGATTTTGGAGTTCCAAAAGACTTTTGGAAAAAAAATTGGCTATTTAATTTTTTATAATTGTACAAAACCTTTGCTCCAGCCCTACAGAGCAGAGGGTAACTGGACAGCAGAAGTTAATCTCTCTGTTAACAGAGCATGAAGAACTTAAATCCACTGTCAATTAAAAGTAAGGTATAATTGAATTAGCAGAAGCAACTTATGGCAGAAATTCAATTACAAGGCAGAATTAAAGGAAGGGATGTCAGTAACTTTTGGAGACTGGGCAGGAAGAGGTGTGTACATCAATCTCCTATTTTCAGGGCTGTCAGCAAAAACCTTAAGGAGACCGGTCCAAAGAATAGCTTGCAAAGCTCATCCTTGCAAAAAGAGTTTCCTTGACAGACCAGAGAAACCAAGGGGACAAACGCTTTCATCAATGTCAATTGACACCTTTCAGCCCCAAATCACACAGATTTCCCTTCCACACACAACCAATTTTTTTGGCTTAGACCAAAAAGGCCTCTAACTCGTACCTAGAGCCTTTTGCCTCCTCGACAGGCAACGCATATTCAGCAGGGAGTGTCTGCCTTCACGCCAGGGCYGGCGCTGCCAACCCACGGCGCGGCCTGGGCCCGCAGCACCCGGGAGCAGGACCCACCGTGCAGTATACACGCGGGAGCCGTCAAACTCGGCCTGGCCAATTGCCTGATAAAAATCATACACTTGCTACCTGCAAACACAGCCCTGAATGCCAGCGCCGGGGTTAAGTTCTCGCTTCAGACCATAGTTTAACCTATTTGGCAGGTGCAAAACTCCCGCATGATGGTCACGGATGATCCAGCCCCCCGCCTCACCCACGAGCTTTTTAACTGTGTTGTGTTCATAGGCAGGCCAGGCAATTCTTTGTAGTAGGCTTGGACCTGCCTTAGCTTGCACCAAAGGTGTTGCAGGCATCATTTTTTCTGTTTTGCTCTCCAAAGTGATTTTAACCCTTTTCCTTTGCTTTATGTCATAGATATTATTTATTAAGTAGATTTCTTTCTACTTCATGAAGGAACCTGAAGTGTTATAGGCACTTTTCTTCCCTTAACGGCCACTATTTTACCCTGTCCTGTTCTAGCCTCTATTTGTTTTCCTTTGGCTGATGTTAATCAATCTCAGTGCTGATTGCCGATAAGGCCCTCCCACACCTAAAAGTTCAGCTTTCATAGCTGCATTAAGACAAATCGATACTGTTATTAACGTTGCTACCTTTGTGAACGGTGTGACTTGCCTGCAAGCAGTGTGTGCAGCAGCAACCTTTCTGCTTGTACAGAGATGACCTCCAGCATTATATGAAATCTATGCTCTCAATTAGCAAAGCTCCCTCATTTGCAATTTCTTTTTCAACTGGAACCTGCTGTTTTATAAAAAGTGGCTTTTGTTTTTTCCTTTTTCTTTTAAATGCAAACTGGAGAGGGCTTGTCAGACAAAATATTCTGCAGTCCCCTTTACATGTGGGTAGCAACAGTCAAGAACAGCCAAGAAACAACTGTGCAACCACCACTTGCTAGCCTCTTCCTCTGGTCACCTACAGCTAGTGGGCTCATTACCCACCACTGCACTCCACCTTTGATTATCACTGCTGCAGGTGCTTGGGGATGCACCAGGACYGCACATGAGGCCATGCCAGAAGATATGCCAGGTGTTGGACTGCTCAAGAGGGTCCTCTACCCACCCCTTCTCCCTTGGACACCTTCCCTTCCCCTTCTTCTCTCACCTCCCTTTCTGCCCCCAACCTTTCAAAACAGCACATTTGAAAGGCAGTGCTCAGAGCCCCCCAGCAGGTCTGAGCAGTCCAGCCTAGCCAGGTAGCTCAAACCACAGCACAAGGAAACTCATGTTACTGCTTGCAAACAGAGGACTACGTCCTCCTTCACAAGCCAGTCTTATGGATGCTCAGAAACCAAACCCATGACAGGTTTCTTTGTTTTCTTTAATGCCCCCAAATTACAGAAGAGGCATCGGCTAGTTCACCCTGACGATCAAAGGATTTTCATTACCTGAGCTGATTTCCAACCTGACTAAATCCTCAGGATCACTTACACAGTTTGGTGTGGCCCAGCGAGATCCAAGCTAGCCCAGATACTGTCACAGTTCAGCACAGGCTAATTTACTTTGGTTCCTGGGAAGGTTTTGCAGCCCATATTGAGCTCCAAGGTGCCACAACTAAGGATTTGGACACTGGCTAATTTAAAAGCTAACTCAAGTATTCTCTGCAATACCCTGCAATGACTATGGTGTAGATATGCCTCAGGTCGTATGTCCCCTCAGGGACTGGTACTGCTGAGATTTCTGCTACAGACTGAACTGCCGTCCCTCCTTTCTCTGCTTTGGATACTGCTAATAGTAGCACAGCCCCTTTCCTATTACCATTTCACCTAAGCAACATCCTTGCAGCACCCTCAGAAAGGTATTATAACCCAACTGCTCCAACAGGAAACTGATATACAGAGACCCTGCAACTTCCCCAGGAATATTGCAGGAAGCATATGGTTAAGGTGGAGATTGAATTTGGCTCCCCTGAGCTGCAGGGTAACCACAGGTCCATCTGCTCTGTGGCCCTATACCTGCTCCCAGCTGTCCACATAATTTTCTTATGACCATAGCAGCAATGCACCTCAACCTGTACACATCAAAGCAGGCACCTGCAAGACAAACATGGTCACACAAAACCAAAAATCCTTGGAGAAAGTTCCTGGCAGTCATCATTAAGCACCACCTTTCACAATGATGATTTTTAGCCAGGCAAGTGAACAAAGGAACCACCAAGCACTGGCCGCATCAGGAACCAGCAGCGGGGAGGCGGTCGAATTGTTCCTCGGAGACTCTATTTGCCTATTTGGAACAGCACTTGCACCTACTGACTAAACAGGCCTGGGTTCTCAGGCTACTTTGATGCTCTAAAACAGCCTGTTTCCAGATGATGTCCATCTCCTGCCAGCTCTTTGTCTTCAGGCTTTCTCCCTCTGCAGSTCATTTGAAGACGATCCCAACACAAATTTTTGCAACTTGAAGCGTGTTGCAGCATCACCAGTACCTACCAGCTGCTTGCCAAGCAAGCCTGACACCACTGTAAGAGTGAAGTGAAATGGCCAGGTCCACCTCTCAGGCAGGGCGGACAGAGAAAAGACCGTGAGTATTGCATCACTGAAAAAAAAAAAAAAAAAAGGAGGGGGTAGGGGGAGAGTAGGGCTGTCGGGTTTGGACAGGGGGGTAGAGGGGTAATATAATTCCTCCCCCCCCAGTTCCCTGGAAAGTTGTTTTGCTTTGGCTTCCTTTAGCACTCAGGTATATTAAGTAAGTTAGCAAGCCCTGAGAATATGAGGAGACTACTTACCTGGCTGCTTAAATATAAACTCTCCTTCTCTGTGTAAGCAAGCCTGTTGCATCTCTGATAGGAAGACTATATTCGGGGTTTACACTCCTACACAAGCAGAAATGTCAGGCTTTAGCTCTGAAATGTCAGAGCTGGGATAACAGTAGTCAGAGAAATCCTAAAAGATGATCCAATCTATCCCCTTAATTTTTATTGTGGAATTTTAAAGAAATACTCCAAGTGACACTGCCACAGTCCATTATATTTTTGCTTTATGCTGGAGCTCTCTCTTTACAGCACAGAGAACACAATTTAGCTTGGCCCTAAATTGGTAGAAGATTAGGTCCAGAGTCAGTAACTGTTGTTCCAGCTCCAAAAATCCACACACTCTCAGCATCCCTGAAGGCTTATTTATTGAACACAGCTATAATGCAGTGGTTAAACCATTGACCGAAGAACGGCCTGAAGTGTGCTGTACAAGAAACTTATCTCTGACTGATGCTGTCATAACACAAACAGTTATCTGTGCCAGATCCAGGAGAACAATGGGAAAACTAATAGAAACAGAAAGAAGCTTGTGCAAAGGAAAAAAAAGAAAATGCAAACCAACAAGGCCTATAATGAAATACATCACAGGCGATACCGGGATAGATTAATCTCGGTGGAGACAGAGGCAATTCCACTGGCTTCAGAGGAGTTTTGCTCACTTCGAGCAAAAGCTGAAGACTGCATTTTCATGTTACATGACATCTCTGGCTCGAGTATTTCCCACTAATGGACTCTCTCACAAGTTGGTTGATAACATTTGGCCACTGAGGACAACTGCGCTGTGATGCCCCATTGCAGAGCAGTGAGGAAACCGTGCAGATATCTCTTCTGCCCAATTCAACAAATAATCAACATTTGCAATTCTTAGCCCAGATTCACATAAGCAAAACTATTTGGCATATTAAACGCATCACAGACTTGGGTTCCACATAAACAGCTAAAAGGAATCACAATGGCATAAAGAGTCCTTACAAATTCACAGTTAAGCAAATTTTGGCTAGGAGGGCTTTTTCAGGACAGCACCAGCACTAAGATGAGAAGCCGAGTTCAATTAACTTGATGTTATCACGTAACCAACTCCAAAAGCAAGCTGTATAAGATCACATACTGCACAAAATTCCCCTAGAACCTGAGTGTTTATCAAAGACAGACAGAAAGGCATGGCAATTCCAGCACTCTACTATGACTAAACACATTAAATTTTATTAAATCTAATTTAAAGTGTCAGAACAAGATGAATTATTTTCACTTAAACATTTTTCCCTTACTGAATTGCAGGGTTTCTTTTTTTAAAAAAAAACCAGGCAGTTGACAAATGCCGCATACTGCCTCGCCAGACTTGGACACAAACGATTAGCCTGCAATTAAAAGCATACAGGCAGTTCGGGATGGAACTGTGCCAGTTATTTACTCTGTTTCCTCTTGCAAACTTTTTCCCAATATGATTAACAAAATTGTGTCATTACGCATTCATTGCTCAGGAAGTTTATCTCTCCCTTCCCCTTTTCAGTTGCATTTCCCTGCTCCACAGGATGCTCTAAACTAAACATTGCATTCAAGTTATATGATAAAACTTTGGGAGAAATGGAGTGAATAATGAAGGTCATGGGAAGGGGGGTATCTGCTAAAACAAGATTTGCTAAGTAGCTGCACAAGGGGGAAACACTGTCCGCTGCCTTTTATTGAAGGAGATTGCAAATTTGTATCAGCTAAGATATCAGGTGGAGGGATATAACAGAGCAGTAGTCTAAAGAGTTCAAAAGACTTCCAAGAATTAAAAGAAACTTGAATTTGCTCAAAAACCAAATTATAGTGATAAACTGTAGCAGAGATAAGGTGCCTCATATTACTTTAACCCTGTCTGCATATTCAGGCCCTTCTACGCTAAATAAAAAGCAGATTCCCTGCACTCTCCAGCTATTTGCAGCTGGAAGGAACTTGCAGCTAAGTTAATCACTTGACAAACTACTGCTCCTGGATAGGTCATTCATTCATTCATTCAAAGTATACATTTTCACCTCTATAATTATGGGAAGGAACAAAATCCCTTGAAAACAAAACAAAATAGATGCACTGGTGTCTCACTGTCCCTCCAGAATGCTGGAAAAGCAACTTTAAGAGCAAAACTTCCTATATGCTTCAATCACTGCATTGATACAATATCAACCTCCAGCAATGACTGACATATTAAAAAACGTTGCCACTGAGCTTAGGTTTAAACCAAGCCTAACAGYGCAAAGTAGGACCCTGCTCAGCTGTCTCCGCAGCTTGACTCTGGCAGCTGGGGGAGCCTGGGCACGCGCCGAGAGGCTGGCAGCCAGGACACGAGCCCGGTGGGAACTGCAAGGGAAAAAGCGATGTGAGGATCGGCTTGCTCAGCCACCAGCCTCTGATGAGCAGCCACGGCAGCAGACGCACTTGCTCCTTCTCTAGCAGCTACAAGAGCCAGCTCCTCCAGCTGGTGGAGGAGGAAGGGTGGAAAGGGGTGGAAGACTGTTACTTAGCCCCACAAATTCTGTGGCACGGCAGCCTGGCTGCTGACAGCAAAGCACACATGCAAGCGAACTGAGAGGCACGATGCTGTACTGCTTGTAATATTTAAAAGCTGCCACCAGTTTGCCTTTTCATATAATGGCTATTGTATCAGGATGCACACTTGTTATAAGCCCCTGAGCAGCTATTAATATTAAATAGCCCAGCCTTCGTATGTGTACAGCTTGATCTGCAGGAGAAAAAGGATATTAAGTTTTCCCAAAATGTTTTTTTCACTTTCATGAAACGAGCATTCTGTATATTCACTTGTTTCTGGTACTACCAATTCATGACAGCTTGCCTTATTTAAGGCACAGGACTTGTGGAAAGTTGCAGAATATACCTTGCTAACAGCTTGCTAACAACCCAAATCAGAAGTGATGAGAGACACAGGCAAATGCCAGGAGATCTGAGAGAGGAGAAATCACAGTCAGTGTTGCTGAGAAACTCAGATCTAGCAAAACTTGTATGGGGCAAACCATTTTGTCAGAAGACAGACACCCTCCCGTGACTGGCACAGTGATTTCTTCAGTTCCCTATTCTTGAGAATCCATCAGTGACTTGGCAGGCTTGAGCGATTGGCAATTTTCTTCAGCAAAGACTCCTCTTCTCCTCCTGGCTGGGTTCTGACAAATCATTTGAATCACAGAATCCACTTTCCATAACAGACGAAGTGCTCTGTAACTAAGGATTACTCTGCAGAGTCCCTCTATTGCTGTTTTCAATCTGAACAGAATAAAAACACACCCTTTGCTCTTTTGCAAAATCCCACTGAGGTCAAGAGGGCTTCACAAGGGCTGGTTGTGCAATTCAGTTTGCAGGTCCAGGATATGCTTAAGGAGACTGGAGAGGAAGACTAGAGGATGAATTTAAAATTAAGAATGGTCTTCCTTCACTTTGTGTATTGCCTGAAAAAAATACAGCTCTCAGTAACAGAGCTTTAGGGCCAGATTTAGGAAAGAATGGCATTTTAAGAAGTATGATGTGAACAGTTGTAACTGGAGTCTAAAAAGCTCATTCTCATTTGCTTTCAGACCGTTACCACAACTCCAATTACCCACAGCTGGAATGAAATCCAATTTCCATTAAAAAAAATCTTCTGATACATCTTCTGACAATCACAAAAGAGCCCTTTACTTGCTTAGGCAGGACTGCTGCTTCAAAATGAGTCTGGCTCTGAGGAAGGCAGCATTCTTCCAGCTTGCGCTGTATTTCTCAGGGGAGGACAGACAGGCATGAAGTGACCAAATTCCTTCCACAGCAACCTGAAAAGAGTCCACAGCCATTACTGAAGTCACCCAGCAAACTTCCATGAGATCCAATGCCAAGGAAGTAATAGCACTAGACATTTTAAATTAATTAATTAAAAGGCCTTCCACAACTCCTCAACTGATTTCAATGGGTTTATTCCACATTAAATTCAAACCCAGGGGAATTAGACTCCTTACATTTGCTATGGGATTTTCAGTCCCACCAGGCCTGCTACCTTTCCTTGCTGTGCTTCAGTACTCGACATCAGTCTCAAAGCTTTACTGCACAAAGAAAGGACAGAGGTTTGACACAGGCACCCACTCATTTTCATTTAAATGGTTCTGGCTTTCAGACAGACCGGTCACAAAAAGGTGACTGCAAAGTATATGTATTTCAAATATCTTTTTTATTTTGCATAAGTGTTTCTTTTAATAATCTTTTACATAAAAGATCATCAATTTTCTGGAAAGCCCCCCAGAATCCCTCTGAAGCAAAACTGGCATGCATTAGGGCTATGAAGATGATTAAGGGACTGGAGCATCTCCCCTATGAGGAAAGGCTGAGAGAGATGGGCCTGTTGAGCCTGGAGAAGAGAAGGCTGAGAGGAGATCTTATCAATGTATACAAGTATCTTCAGGGAGGGTGTCAAGAGGATGGAGCCAGACTCTTTTCAGTGGTGCCCAGCGACAGGACGCGAGGCAACGGGCACAAACTGAAACACAGACAATTCCATCTGAACATGAGGAAAAACTTTTTCACTGTGAGGGTGACAGCGCACTGGCACAGGTTGCCCAGAGAGGTTGTGGAGTCTCCTTCTCTGGAGATACTCAAAACGCGCCTGGATGCAATCCTGTGCAATGTGCTCTAGGTGACCCTGCTTGAGCAGGGGGGTTGGACTAGATGATCTCCAGAGGTCCCTTCCAACCTCAACCATTCTGTGATTATCTCAAGTGCAACAAACTCAGCCCAATAAAAACTGAAGTAGCGTCTGATAAGGGAGTGACTTTTACACTGATTCTGCTTTCTTCTTCCATCGCCTTTACAGAAACTGTGGTTTTCTCTTTTTAAGAGCATTAGTAGGGCAAATATCAATGAGAGGAAAGATAGTGGGGACACAAAAACACAGGGATATTAGCCATTTAAAAAGAAACTCAAATTGGAAACTGGAATATATCTAACAGTCACAAAAGCAAGGATGTTGACCACACTGCCAAGAGCAAAAGTGAGAGAAAAAAAAGCCCAGCTTGATCTGAGATGGYGCTTTGACCAGTTTGGGGAAGGTTACAAAATCCAGTTGCCTGCGATACGCATTAACAAGGAAGTTCCCTCCAGTTGTATGTTCCCAAGCCACAATTTTAAGTTGCCGAGTTCCTCTCAACTCTGGTGAAGAGGATGAAGGGTTTTCCAGTGTCTTCCAATATATTCAACAGATGTTGCTTCTAGGCCCTTTCCTAAGCACTACAAAGCATGCTTGCTTTTTGCTTGTTCTCTTTTGAACGCACATTTAATAATTAAACTCTGTGCTAATGGTTATGTACACACAACTTCCTCCCATATAATCCCCTCACGCATGCAGTTCTCATCAACCAACCCCAAATTGCTCCCCATCCTTCAAAAGGCAAGTTCGTGCCACTGTCCCTGCAAAACTTTTGTTCTAAGAAACACCAAGCAATACCTTTTGAGAAACACCATTCAGCTACTAAAAAAACCCCAATAAGGAGAGAAAGCAAATGACGCCCCACAACACTAACTCGCTTTGACATTATTTGTGGCACGACCCAAAGCAGCAAGCTCTCTCCCTTTGCACAACAGGAGAACTGCCAAGAATAGAGAATCCTGTTCACAATGCCCTTTATTAAAAAAAAGAAAGGAAAAGAAAAAAATCCTGCTACCTCAGAGCAGCGAAAAGCATCCACTGTGTACAGACACACGAGCCTGCRTGGAGCAGAGGTGAATTAAACACGCAGAAAGCCCAGCTTGCATGACACCCACGTGCCGCGGCTCCCAGCCCCGGAGGCTTTCTTCTCCTCCCGCCTCCCACAGCCGCCACCTCCGCCTATGCTAAAATGACTTTGCAGCAGCCACGTGCCAACTTTCAAGCATCAGCAAGATGTATTTACTTATCCCATGCCCGAGCTATGCTATCAATCACAGTCAACAGCAATGCTTGTGTTTTCAAGAAGTTACAGGAGTTTGGCATTTGCATGCCAACTCCTCTCCCCACAGCGTTCACGGCGAAATGCTTCTTGTACTTCCACTTGAGGAAAGTACGTGCCTGATGCTGGCTTGCTGCATGGCCAAGGAAATCAAAACCAAACACCTTTGCCCCGCCGACTAGCACACTGATTAATTCATTACGATAACCCCATTGTCCAAAACAAAAATGTAATCTAGTGGCTAAGCCAGCTGCCCAAGTTTACCCATTGGTCCCAGCAAACCTGTCAGGACCTCAGGATGCCTACTTGTCACTGGGCATCTCTGCAGGTTCAAATCGTGCTTTTGATATTTAGCCTCCCATCCTCAACGTCTCCAGGTGTCCCTGTGACCCTCTTCAAGTGTTTCCCAGCACAACTGGAGATTTAAAGGGATACCATCAGCTTACAACACCCCTCTGAAGAGGGTAAGGTTGCAGTAACTGCAATACTAGCAAGCGTTCTTTTTGCCCAGTTGCTGAACACAGATTTATCTGGCTGCACCATTTCCCATTTAGTCAGCCTGGTCTGCCGTCTGCAGAAAAGGAAAAGAGAGCCTCCTAAAAACACCCCCAAAATTGGCAGAAGGTCTCAAAGGCTGGTGGTGCATTAACTGTGTGTAACTATAGCTACGTACAGTAAGTTTTGTTGCCATTTTTTTCCCCAGCCAGATTTCAAGTGGATTGTGTTGTCTCGTATAGGTAGTTCAATCATCGCAAAAAACGTGGCACGCAAGAAAGGGAAAAAACTGATCAGTTTGCAGCTGGCATCTTTTGCACAGAACGTTGCCAATGCAGAAGCAGGATCTCAACTAACATAAATTACCAGGCAGAATTCATTAAACAATGTGGTTCTTTCTTTGACTTAAAAAAAAAAAATACACACATGCAGGACAAGAAACACTTGAATGGTCATGAAGTACCATTTGGGATCTTTTCCACACTGGTTAGTCACAAGTGTCCATAAATCCCCTATGCTGTTTAGGAGTTATAAGCAGCATTTCCTAATAATAATGGCACATTTCATGCAATGTAATCCAGAAGAACCACAGTATTTCTTAGATCATGAGAGGGATCTGCCCTCCAAACTCATGCCTCCTAACTCCAGCGCAGACTATCAATCGCTGCAGAATGCATAGTTCAGTGCGCAGTTGATCCCATAGGTCTCCCAGTCATTAAGCAAAAAGGGACACTGAACTTCCAGAAAGGTAATAGGGTTTCCAGAAGATTCAGCTGGAGAATCTACTCTCCTGTTAGAGGAAGCACAGGGAAAGGAGTTCCTTGTCATTTGACCCCATCGTTTTGTTTAAGGATTCACGATTACTTTGCTGTTGGACCAACCCTGACAATAGGCAGAAGATATCTATCTCCAAGAGGCAAGCAATGCAGAAATCAATGGGTTAATTAGCAGGTTAGCAAAACACTACTGACCCATGAAAGCTTTTATTCAGCAAAAGGCTGATAAAGTGCTGATTACTGTTTGCATTTGTTATTATTTCAGGATGGTAGAGGATTATTGGAAAACTAAAATTTCAGGCATTGATTTAAAACATTTTCTGCTCTTTAAAGCTAAAACCCAACAATCTTGCAAGAGCAAATCCTTCCATAATCCATAGTATAAGTTCCCACACGAGACAGTAACACAGTCAACATGGGCTGAAGATAAATCACCTCTTAGCAACAGAAATAAACTTCAGAATGAGTTAAGCTCCATGTAGATATTGAAGTTGGGTACTGAAACTATTTTCTAATACAGACAATGAGCAAAAGAAAATGATCCCATATACAAACATTACATAGAACATCCTAGGAACAAGAGGAAAAGCACATTAAAAAAAAAAAGTTTTTCTTCCATTCACTGGAAAACATATTGCATTTGTTATTGAATCTGACCTAAAAGGCATGCTTGAAAGATCAGTAGCTCTCTGCAAAAGCAACAGACCCTCTTCCCACAAGTATCAATGCATTTTGCATGCACTTAGAGCACAGTCTCATTCCTTAAAGTCATCACAAAGCAAGAAAACATCTACAGTATAGAATTTTAATCAGAATAGCCCAATGGGTTTACCAGCATTGCGGTCCCACTCGAGTCAAAGTAATCAACACTCAGAAGAAGACTCTCCTGTTTGAAAAAAACAATACATCATGCTGCATAAGTATTTTTAATTGCAACCATTTTTAATCAAGGATCACATGCCTTTTTTTTTTTTTTTTTTTTTTTTTTGCAGAGTCATAATCCACGTTTAATGTTGCTTAGGCTACAAAGTAATCTCTCTCATTAGCTCGCAACAACTGAGCCATGTTTAGCAGGAGATATGTCACTGCAATGCCTGTGAACTCCTGTGGCAGAAGGAGACATGAGCATGCCAGGTGCTGCACAGACTGAGCAAAACAACGCCGGCACCTAAACAATTACACACTGATTTTGAATGTTTGTCTACACTTAAAAGCTGCTGTCAATACAGCCATCCAGCTGCAACAGCAAATCCCACCGACTGCAGCTGGCAGAACTCTTCTCAACATTGCTTCAATCTATTCTCTGAACAGACTAAGCTATGCCAACAAAAACCATTTTTTTTGCCAGTATAGCTGACTTTACAACAGAGTTTCTGCCAGCATTGCGTCATCCATTCTATAGTAGCATGCAATTTTTTTTCCACAGTTTTCTACCCTCCAATTTCTAAGCAGAGGCAAACCCTAAATTTAAGGCGAGCAGCCAAGAACAGAAGAAAATAGGTGGTACGAAGCAGCAGCCTGTGCCCTGCTGGCCAGTACTTCTCCATCTAACGTAAGCGAAGATGTGGGCAGATTATCTGCCATTTTTCCTGTGTCTCACCACCCTAGAGGAAGTCAAACATACACAGTTGTTATAACAGCCTTTTGCATCAGTCGAAGGCTCCTCATCTAAGCCAAGAGCAAGCAAAGGGCCGGGCATGCGGGGTGATCCCGCACGGCGCCGGGCACTGGCGCAGCTGCCCGAGTGGGGTCAGGCCCACCGAGCCGCCCCCCATCACCTTGTCCCTGGCTCTGCTCCCCATCGCAGCACGAAGCACCCCGGCGATGCTGGCAAGAGCCCACACAGTGCAGTTTTACCACGCTAATGGTCTGCTGAAATACTCCCACGGTCTTTGCTCGGGTTTCATGTTAGGCAAGAAGAGCTTTTGAACCCGAAGCCASGACAAACGGCTCCTATTGGGAAAGCAGCAAAATACTTTGCAGAGAGAATAATTCATCCCTCCGTTCTTTTCCCTATGGAGGAAACTCGGTCTCTCCATCAGATTTGCCTTAGTGAATGGGACTACAATGTAATACTCAGCTCCCGTGCTTGCCTGTAAGTATTCCTGTGAAATAAAATCAGAGTTTTGCCATAAAGTTACAAATTATCTTGCTGCAAGTAGGAGACACAGAAGTGCTGAATACCCAGCTGGTTTTCTCAAGGAACCTCTCATTTCAGATGATGCATTACGCGACCTTTTCCCAAACTGAGCAGAAACTTATTTGCATGGAAACAGAGTTGTAAACACACTAGCCCTGTTTTATTCACTATTTTTTGTGATCCTGGGCATTACAGCAGTTACTGTGTCGGAACCCGAGGCTTCAGCAGGTCCCCGCGCAGCCGGCTGCAAACCCAAGCTGGCAGGTGCCTCCACGGCAGTGGCCCCGGGGAGCGAGGTGTCCCCCGCGCTCCAGGGGACCAGGGTCGCCCAGCCGCAGCCATCTCCCAGGGAGGAAGGCAGCAGCCTTCCCCCCTCCCATTCACCAGAGGCAAACGGCAGCATTTTTTAAAGGCCATTTCAGAAGGTGGCAAATAGGAAGTCCGGATTTCAAGGAGCTGACTCAAAACACCCTGCAACATTCATGCGGCGGGAACTTTGCCGGGTAAACGATTAACCACCATAAAGCAGAGCTGCGTAACTCCCGTACCATCAGACGAGACTCACACGCTAAACATACACAGCGTGTGTGTGTGTATACCCAGATACATACATACATGTATATACACACATATATATATGTGTGTGTATGTATATATGTATTCCCCCCCGCCCCCGAGTACCCGGGCAGGGGAAAAMGCTGCCATTTCCCATCGCCCGGGGCGCGGCAGGCGGCGCGCCCGCCCGCGCGGCTGCGGAGGGCCGCGGCCCCGC
>NW_020447495.1:0-5792 GCF_003343035.1 Apteryx rowi | reverse complement strand
GGCCGCCGGTGCGGGCCGCCGCCGTGGTGATGCTGCCTTTGGGGTGGGGAAAAAAGTTTTCATTTATACATATATATGTGTATTTTACCCCAAATCAAACTAGCGTCCTTGAACAGCACTCCGGGCGCGCTTGGCTGCAGCGCGGCGGGAGGTGATAAGTTTTCTGTGTGCCCGCTCCGGGGACATGCCTGTCCGGGGGAGCGTGACAGCGGGCAGCCGTCCCCTAGCATGCACCCACCCGCACACCCACACACACGCTTTGCCCCCCGCTGCCCCCAGCCAGGCCAATACCCCTGCAGGGAAATCTGGTACCGTCACCCCGAGCCTGCCTGGGTCCCCGCACAGGGCTCATCCCGCCACGCTGGGGGCTGGCGTGGGCTGTTGGGTGCCAGGTGCTGACCCGCGCGGCCTGCCGTGCACCCCCTCGCGAAACGGAGGGGATTTAGGGATTGGTGCTAATCTGCTTCCCCAGGGAGGCAAGTGGAAATGTTGCTCAGAAGTAAGGCCTGCAGGACTGGCCAAGAAATGGATCATCGCAATAGGGAAAAAAAGTCTTTTCCCAGCTCCAGCCCAGAACATTTGCAAGTGAAAAAATGTACGGAGAATTTAATGCAGCTGCCACTGCGCTTTATCGGCAGCTTTCGCTCTGCCTCCCCGTCTAGGAGACTCCGTGAGCACAGTCAGTGCAGTTGCAAGATAAGAACTCAACAGAGCTGGAATCAAGGCCACACTGGGTAAAAGATATTTACAGATTTTAGCGACAGACCTTGGGAGGCAAGGGGGGAAAACAAACAAAAAAAGCCTACTGCAACCAACAAAACAGCAGTTTTCCAAAGCTTATCTCTGTACTAAGTCCAATAGATTTTTAGGAGGACAGCAAAAAAAAAACAAAAAAAAACTTTCACATATAATCCAAAGCTTGAATACACTGAAACTATTGATGCAAAGAGATGAAAATGTTACTCAACAGTAACTGTTTTCTCCAGCCTCTTTCAGAAATAGTTCAATCATTTTGCCAGCTTAAAAGAAAAAAAAAAAAAGCCCAAGGCAAAGAACAAGCATGGAAACTAAAGAATCTGAACAGTTAAAACTAGAAGCAACTCGAACAGGAACATATAATGGAAAACTGTATCTAAGCGCCATCGCTGCCAACTTTACATGCTCGAAGCCTGGTTCTCCTCGCAAAAGATTATTTTATGTGAGTAATTCCCTTGATTTCACTGCAAACCGTCACACAAGGACTGTGCAGGCACGCACAGCCAGGCACATGGCCGGGGCTCAGGTCCGCGCTGGGCCTCTCCCACCGCTCAGCGAGGGGGCAGTGACACTGCTGCCAATGCCACCCTCCAGCCCAGAAGTAGGTGTCAGCAAAGCAAGTGCTTACTTTAGGTCTCCTCTGTGATTTACAGCTCTCAGGGTTATGTCTGGCGAGAGGGAGTCTGACAGGAGGCAGCTGCTGGCTCCCGCGCGAGCCCTGGGTGTTGCAGGCATCACCCGGCGGCCTCGGCAGCAGCCGCTTTACCACTGCGTTTCGCTGTGCTGCAGCTGGCAGTGCAGGGTTGCGATGGGGGACTGCAAGCCCTGGTGGAGGCTGCAGCGTTTCCCCGCAGGGCTCCCTGGTTCGGGAGGCTTTGCGGCTGCAAGCGCCCTGCCCTTCTTTTGGGCTGGTGACCTCACCGATGCCTACGCACTGCACTGCACCCAACACCGGAGAGCACCCAAAAGTTTCCGCAGGGAGCACTGGGAGACTTGGATCCATTTATGGTCAGTGGGTAATGACTTTGAGAAGTGCCCATAGCTACTCAGTCCGATAAAAAACTCTTCCTTTCTTTGAGCCTTCTAGTATTCTACGTATTATCTGGTAACTACAATATTTACAATAATTTTGGATTAAGCAATTATTAGGGAATACACAGCAAAAAAAACAAACAAGGCATTGCTGTCAGCATTTATACCCAACCTCTTTCTTTTCTTTTTTTTAAAGAACTGCACCCTTCTAGTTGTGACCAGAAACAAAATGGTACAATCCATATAGCCAATAAACACAGCCAAAATTTCAGATGATTTTAAGTATTAATTCTTGATAATGAGCAATTCTTGAGTTACAGAAATTACGTGGGAGACAGCTCTGAATGAAGGGTAACCTTAGAAAGTTGTTGGCTACTCATAATCTGTGATATGAAAAGATGTTACGGATTAATTTCAGAAATAAGTTTGTGACCATTGCATCTTTCTTCAGAGCCACTGTCTGCCAGCTCTGTATCATTTGAATATAGGAAGCTCATTTTCAGAACAGGTACCATATGAAGACAGTCAAACCCTGCATTTGGAAGTTAAAATCAGTATGTAGGCAGCTACTTTCTCATATTATGCACCTAAGTGCATACTTGAGCATCCCAATACAAGAACTTAATGTCCTGTTAAAGTACCCACATTTGCAAAATTGGGCCTACTGGGTGTATCATCTGGCTTATCCAAGAAGATCTTTTTTAATGGTGTATGTTCATTAAGCCTATCTGTAGTATTCCTGCGATGATAAAGCATGGGCCCTCACAAACTTAAGTGCCATAGTTGCTTTGGTATCTCACCTTTTGTTTGATATCTTTTTGCTTTTCATTCTGTTTCTATAGTCAGAAGAAAAAAACAGGGATTAAATTAGATTGACCTGGATCATTCTAAATATGCTGAATTTGAAAATACTGTGTGAAATTCCTTCTGCTGCCTGGGGTTTAATTGCCCAAGGATTGAACAGAACTGAAGTATTTGAGATGCATGGTACACTGCTGCTCTTTAAACGTCTGCCATAGCATTGTCAACTTGTTATGTCAATGGCAGCAGTATGGTAGCAGTGTTAAGGCTATTGCTAATGCTGAATTTTTACCTGCCTTCCTATGGTTTGGCATGATTAACTATATAAAGATTATGGTGATATTTACCTTTCTGAGCAGTTAATTGAAGCCACACGTGCTGCAGATTCACCTGGGCCATCCAGCAGTAGGAACTCCCAGATATCCCAGCTCCTATTAGTGCCACCAAAAAGCTGAAGGAGGGACTGTGGGCAAGGATTCAAGATTTGGACCTTTTTTCCTGATACCAGTTGTGGCTGTTGGGATCAAAAGAGCTGGCGGGTCAGGCAGGACTGGTCAGCAGCAGCTTCCCTGAAGACAGACGATTGCTCCGACCACTTTTGGGCCAGGTATCTTCAGCAGAAAGCTGGCCTGGACAAGGCAGGCAGGGTTTGAGCTAGTTCTCCTGGAAGAGCCACTTGAGCCTGACTGCCTCTGCTGCAGACAAGTGACAGTAGAAGGAAGTCTTTTGGCTTTGAACCAGGGACGTATTCATGCTGGGAGAGTGCGGTCCTCACCCAAACACTGCCCCCCAGGATGCAGCTGGCACTGGGGCTGCCTTCTCCTGCAGGAGACCAGCCCAATGAGCTCTGCTGGGGGGAGTGTTGCAGGGACAGGGGTCCCGCTTGGCTGGAGCACTGGCAGAGCAGGAGCCGCAGGGGAGCATCGTCTGAGCAGCACCTCCTCCGATCACTAAGCTTCATCACAGCTTAGGCTTGACGGAACAAAGCAGCATTTCAAAAGACATTGTAATTATTTTTTCCATCCTGTTGTAATCTTGCTTTTGGAAATCCCTCACTGAGGAATCACATTAGAGAAAATCAAATGAAAACAGTAATGGAGAAGTGCAGCCGGTGTTATTTCACTGCGATAAAGCTAAGCTGGATGGCAGGTGCTTTGGGGAAATATGAGGCAAATTTCTTTATCAGAACTATTTTCTTCAGCAAATTTTGTCTTCCAGTACTAAAAACCTGGATGCTCATCTACAATGCCCAACATTTTTGGCTACCAGATGCTGAGGTTTGCAGTCTGATTGACTGCATCAGTGTAACTCCTTGCTCCTTTCCTTTGCATTTCCAGCTTGGACTTAACGTGCAAACAAACATACTTGGAAAATGCCAGCTGCACACATTGCTCTCATCCACAGTATGGGCAAGGAGCATTGCTTTAACAGGCAGACACAGTATTTAATGTACTACCAAAGCAAATACATGAAGGAGTTTTGCTGGTTGTCTAGATCACAGAAACCGGAGGTGGAAAAGAGCAGATAGGTCTTTATAGTGCTCTTTCCTGCTAAAGCAGGATTGGTCCCTGCGGTATTTTGTAGTGTACTTCCCTGCCCTGTTTTACATGACCTTGGAGGGTGGGGAGGGCTGGGAGGGTGGACTCTGCTGGTACCCTTGACAGTCTCTGTCTAGTTTAGAAAATATAATGTGGAACAAGGAAAAATGGGAGTACAGAGAATTTAGTTACCAACACAATATTTAATGTAGTTTTTGCATGCTCTTTCCTCTCCAGCCTACTTGTTATGCCTGCCACTGTGCCAGTAACATCAGATAGCTGTAAAAGGAAAAAAAAGGTAAAAAGTAGTGGCAATACTCCATCATTGCATGATTGCTCTTCTTTCTCTTAGCAGGAGATTGTCTTGGGTGCTTTCTTCCCCTGCGAGGAGAAATGAATAGCAAGAGCTGTGATGATTGGCAGTAAGCCTGAGAACAGCAGATGTGAGCCTGCACAGCTGGACAAAGAAAAAAATGCACTTTGCTACCTACATTTGTATTAAGGTTGCACCACAGTGCCTACGTGTGACTTAGCATATGAACAGCAAAAGCCATCAGGCACATTTACATATATAAGAACACTTGGTGTCCTTTTCAAAGTCAAAGAGAGCAATGATTAAAGCAACATAAAGGAAATTTGACTGCCTGGTTGTTCTCTCAGATAATAGAATGACTGAGTGAGGAAATAAAAAAAAAGAAAAAAAGATTAGAACTGACAGAGATGAAGAATTTATGAATTAAACCAGCACGTTTTCATTTCATTTACTGTTGCCTACTAGTTTATTAAATGGGAATCTAAAAGGGACTTGATTTTGCCCCCCCAGGCTGCAGTTGCTATGCTAGACGCTAAGGTTAGATGTTTTAGATAAGATTTTAATATTAAAGCTTCTTACACTAAAAGGGGAAAACCCTGCTAAAGAGGGAAAATTAAAAAGCCTTCTTGGTGCTTTGCTGTAGTTTGCCACACGGTTTGCCGGAATTTGTCCTAACAAAACAAAGTGGGAGTGTGCGCGAGGGCTGTTTTAGCTATACCTATTAAGGAAAAAGCCTGAATTTTCTATGCAGCGTCGTCTGCATGTGTTTATTTTAAATTGCATGTATCAGGTATCCAGTTCTCCAGCTGGATCTTGTGCTCAAGGCTTCCCGCAGGGCTCTTGGGTGCCTCCCCAGGCCCGTGGCCAGGTGAGAGCCGCGGCTCTGGGGTCCTGCCCTTCCCACCACACTGTTTCCCCACACTGGCAGCAGCAGGTATTTCAAAACACAGCGGTGGTGTGTCTAATATGCCAGACCAGAAAATAACAGAGAGTCTTTGAAATGGAAGAGGCCCCACTGAGCTTAATAGCCGTGTAAAGACAACTGTTGTGTCTGTGGATGCAACAGACCTAACTGTTTCTGTGGCCCAAAATTGCAGATTTTTTGCTGAGAAAGGTGGGGTGGGAAAAGAAAAAGCAAATGTTTCTGTGCAGCAGAAAATGTCAATGCTGTTATTTGTTTCTATTCTGAACCACAACAGAAAAATGAAAAAGCCAGAAATTAAGTGTTATAGGTAAACGCGACAAATTGACAACCACTCGGGCCGGGT
The DNA here is from genome assembly GCF_003343035.1 of Apteryx rowi. NCBI lineage: Eukaryota > Metazoa > Chordata > Aves > Apterygiformes > Apterygidae > Apteryx > Apteryx rowi. The sequence goes on along the minus strand of NW_020447495.1, from coordinate 84 downwards.
TGCATAAATTCCAATTTAATAGAATAATTGAGCAAGTCACAAGTAAGCAAAACAGCGCTGGGCGGCCGGGGAGTCTCCTGCTCC
>NW_020447494.1:0-89670 GCF_003343035.1 Apteryx rowi | reverse complement strand
GGTACTTCCCTTGCAGCCATGCCCAGCTCCTCCTCATCCTGGAGGGCACTAAACCTGTTCTTCAGCTGCAAGTCTTTGGGAGGAGTAGGAGCCTTTCTCCTCCCACGAGCAGTGACCAGTTTCCAGCCTTCTTCTACGGTGTTATGATGTACCGTTTCACACGGCACAGAGCCCTCTGGCAACTCCACTGCTGTGGGGGGTTGGGACTCCCAAAGCTGCACAGTCTCCGAGAATACCCTGTCTATCTCTTGTTCATCTTCTCGGATGCTGCTCAGCCTACTGACTTCCTTCCATAACTCCCTTACCTGACGACGCGACTCGTCAACAGCAGCACACCTCCTGCAGGAGAGCTGGCTGCCAGCCCAGGCCTCCCGGASAGGCCCCAAGCACTCYCTGCAGCCTGAGACCTGTAGAGCCGCATCTACTGTCAGAGGGTCGGTCTGGGTCCAAGCCTCTGACACAGCAACTCCAACAGCCACTGGGGAACGCGCTCTGCGGCGTCACAACCATACTTGAGGAAGCGTACACCACAGGGAACAGAAACGAAGGTACATTACTGCTGAAAGTGATAATGAAAAGGAGAGAGTCTGGTCTACCAAGTAGGCCATTTTCTGAAAGTTTCCTTTTCTTTTTTTGTGAGGTCTGTATTCCATTTTCAGCAACACAGACTTAATGCTTTGAAAGCATGTTTCCTGCTGTGTGTTTATAAATATGACCACTTCCTCAGCTCATTCTCTCTGTCCTCTTGTAAAAAGCCTCTGTTGCATGTTCTGTTGCACTCAGTTCTCCATCTGGCTCTATCTGTGGATCCACTCAGTCAGCTGGGAAGAGAATGAGATGATTTGTTTTGAGTAAGAAATTCTCCTCTTTGAGTACCCTTCCACTCTACCAAATGTGCCTCTATGAGCTCATCTTATGCATGGTGTATCCTGGTACTCTTTATGATACTGCCTGTATGTGTGAATGCAAATATATATATCAGCACTACAGGTATCCAAGTCCATACTTATGCCAAATACTGTCATAGTTCAGTTATGCATAGGACTACATATGGATTTTGAATTAGATGTTCTTCTTTTTTAAAAAAAAAAATGTTTCTCTCTCTACTTGTAACTTAGAACAAATTTTCTATTTGGTATTTCATGGAAGAGAAGCACATTACATGCCTGCTTGTTTATTCTGCATATGCTAGAGATTCTGGTCAAAGTTTTAAGTTTTTATTTGGGAAAAATTCATTAGTGTTGATAGGAAACTTGTCTGAGTAAAAAATGTAAGGACTTGGCTCTCACAATCCAACAAGCTTACTCAGGGTTCTACACACACACAAAAATTTTTCTAAACCAAATTTCTAACTTTTTCTGAGTCTACTCAATCCATGTTTCCCCCTGCTTTGTTTCCCTGAAAACTATATCTCACTTCATGCTGATTGCATTGAAGAGAATTAATATAAAATGAAAGAACAATTTCAGAAATTGAATTCTGGCTCTGATAACTGGTTCTGATAACACCTGCAAGTGCAATTATTTGGGATTTGTGCAGTTATCAGATATGTAAGTTTTACTGTATTACATGTAAGTTATAAAATTTCAGGCTGATTCTGTGATTTAAGCATGAGCAAAAATTTCAAATTTGAAAAAATACCTTGAAGTTGTGATAACCTAACATTTAAAATGAGATAGGGGCAAGAAAGGTACATTGAAATGAGGTTTTGGTAGATCCTGATAAGCAACGAATCTCAATGAAAAATGTTTGGAAGATTCTGTGTATAATCAAATCACCAGGCAAGCATTTCTAACAAAAAATGCAGTTTAAATGTCCTCAGGGTTCAGTTGCAGCAGAACATAAATTTTGTTTGTGTCACTTTGGGGTACAAGGAATGAAAGTAGAAATTAGTTGCAGGTAGGTAAGATCTTTAGCAATTTAGCAAGAAAGACCGTAGCTGCTGCATCAAAGTTTGCATCTGAATTTGAGCTTACTCAAAATTTTGTGCTGCTCAGATCGAGTTTTTTTTTTTTTCAATTCATAGCTATTTTCACATCTGTGTAGATGATGGACAGGCAATATCTCATGAATCATATTTTGTATTAATAAATTAATTCAAACAATAGGACTTAGGAAGAGTTGTAGATAAAATATGTGCAGTTCACTTAATAGGCAGGATTATTACATCCTAACAAAGCCAGGCTTTTACATCCTCTTTAAAAATCTACAAAATGGGCTTTGACTTTTCTGATGAAGGTGCCTTCCTCATCTTGCATCCTACTCATGTCATGCTGAGGTCTAGATCTCTACAAGATTTAGGATGAATCCAGTCCATTCAATAAAATAGAGGGAGACTTCTTGAGATTTAAATGGAATAAAAGATTAGCCAAATCTAGGGCCAAAAATGGTATGATATTTTAAGATAGTATAGAGGAAAAGAGCACCCAAACAAACAGGGAATCACAAAAACGTAAAAAGTTCAAACTATGAAAAATAGAGAGAACTGGTAACTGTTTGCTTAATGTTCTAGATCTTGACAGATCAAAGCACCGTTTTGCTATGGTTTTTCACCAATGGATGAATGAAATAATTATAATCAAATGCATTCTTTCTGTTTGCTATATATGTGATTTTCTAAACTCAACACAGGAAAGAACATCTTTGGGGCAAATCAAATTCTAATCCTTTTCTTTTAAATTGGTGATCTTCTTTTGTGTTAAGACACAAGCAGCCATTGCCTGCCTTGCAGGTTTTTGGTATGGTATCTTTCAGAAAAACAAACATATTGGCAGGAATAGTGGTGGTCATGCTGTGTATAGTGATGCCATCAGTTTGAAAACATGGAGGAAAGCCGACCTGTTTGAGTTTGAAACTGAAATGCAAATTTTAGAAAAAGGATTTGAAATATGCTGATACTTGGCTGGGATGCCAGTGATGACGGCTTCGGATATGCCACAGCCAAACCCCGGCAAGTAACATGATTTGTTATTCTGCTGGGAGCAGCACCACTTAGCACACTGCAGTCTCCTATCATCATTTTTAAAAGCAATTAATCCTTGTGAAAAAGAGTTGCAAAGATCCTCGTTAAAGTGAATTGAGAAAATTCAGGTGTACAGTTAGCCTGGTGTCCTGTCAAAAGCATTACTGGTGGTATGTAAAGGGTAGACAGCAGATCAAGCTACCAAGACTAGTTCAGATAGCTCATACTTGTCTTTGAGGTACTGTTGTAGCACTTGTCACACATTTTCATTGTCTGCCTTCCCCTCCTCAGACTTTACACCTCATGATGCAGACATTCAAATTCATAAGTGACCCCAAAGCATTCCTCCCCTCCCCTTTACAATATATTTCGAGCTTTTGTCTTTGGTTTTCAAAGCTTTTGAAATACCTTACCTACGTATTTACAAGCTCTTTTCTCCGTTAGTGAAGTTCAATACTAATAAGCAATATCTGGTTCTTATACTGCAATTTTAAGAAAACTGAGATCCTTATAAAGTTTTGTGATTCCAACAGTTGGGTTTTAAGGCATTATGATAAAAATGGGAAAAGTTACAATTTGCCATGCGAGGATGATATATGCAGAGAATGCAATATAGTCCACAGTACTGATATGGAGGTAGAAACAAGGCAAAGATACAACATGAAAAGGGGAAGGGAGTTTAGTTTGCCCTTCTTCTTTCTCCCTCCCTCACCTCCCTAAAAGTATACAAAGACCTTCCCCTTGCTCTGTTTGTCACAGTAAGGGCAGCGACTGCATAGAGAGGATGTGGTTATAGACTCATGTTATAAGAAATGAAAAGGAGCAATGAGCACCATCAGGACACCTTTCTTATTGATATGCGCACCTAAACATGGCAATAAAAAAGACAAGAACATGCAAGATGGAGACAAGAGGCATAACCATCTGTTGAACTAATATCAAAAAATTCGACTTTGGAACTAGTGGGAAATGTAGCTTATTTCTGTGGTTCATTACCATTCATAATTTCAGCCAATGAAATTTTTATTTTCCCATCATTTTGTATCTTCACATATGTGTTTGCAATCATTCAATTTTTTATTTGTTTGTAATTTCAAATATATAAAATGCCCCCAAATCTTTTTTTCTTCTCCTAGCCATTTTATTTTGGAACGGCCAACAAAAACAGCAGCAACAACAAAATGAATGTTTGTGGATCTAAGGTCTGTTTGCTTTGAAAAAGATCAGTATGTTGGTGCATCAAAATGTTGCCAGATCAGCTGTCTTTCTCCTTTCCAAAACAGATGATTCTGAATTAGGAGGCTTGCAAAACAGATCAAAGGGAAGAATTTTGTCAAGGCTACTTCTGTTGCAGGTTCAGCTAGTAACCATAGTGTCTAATTCTGATCTAAGACAATGTAAATTTCATTACTTTCTGTGCTTTGTTTAATGAAGTGTTGTGATTGTTCACTCTGTATCTGAGACCAAAAGTGTCACTGGTAAATCCAGCCAGACAAGAGAGTTAGTCACACATAGCATGGTTCAGATAAGGTAAAAGGGAAGGAGATGATAAACAACAGAACAAAATATAGTTTAATGATTTAGGATATTGTCACTATGGATTTTTCATGAATAATCTGATTTACAAGAATTCAATGTAAATAGAATATTTTTTCAAGGAACTGTCTTGTCATTTGTAGTTTAGCATGAAATGTATAGCATGTGGAGAATGATTTTAATTCGGTAAACTCGTGTTTGTGCAGCAACAAAAGAATAAGAAAATACATGTCTGAAAAAGAGAGAGGCAGGGATATACTGGAGGAGCTCTCAGCTTTGAATTCCAGGTCAGCTAGGAGGAGTGATTGCCATCCTCAGTTCTCCAGTAAGTACCAGGTTGTCTTGCTTTTCATATACTCTTGTAAGGAAATGCTTCCTGACTTTGAATGTGCTAAATCACCTCAGCCACAGATAACATTTCTGAGGCTTATAAAAATACACCTTCAGGGTGAAGTGGTAAATATACGGGCCAGTAAGTGTTTGGAGGCATTTCTCAAGAAAGGTGATACTTTCAGGCTCTGATTTGGCATATTTGTCCTGCCTGCCTATAGTTGTGCAAGTAAGGAAAGGCTGGGCTGCACAGTCTATGACTTTCTATATTTTCCATCACAAATGTGTATGTTTGAAACAAAAGCTGCTGTAGAAATGTGTTTGGCAGGCTCTGTTGTCTCCCTTCCTCAGCATGGGTAAATTTGCTAAAACAGGCTTAGTCAGGGGAAACAAATAGATTTCTCAATCTCTGGCACCCCTTCTTTGCAGGTAAATGCTCTTGGTTAATACACTTTTTCAGAGACTAAAGGGAATCCTTATGTAAGAGCTTCATGGTAAAATACTGGCAGCAGAGCAATAGAAATAAAGCTGTAGTCTTTTGAATATATTCTAATAGCCTTCTTTTTGTTTTAACATACTTAAAACTAATACTGGAAGTTAGCCCAATTGCAGTCTCTGATGTAGCATTGTTCTTAACTATTAGCATGTGGTTTTTAGAGCCTTCTTTGGATGATATGCAGGATCATGAAGTCAATTGTTAGACAGGATATAATTTAGACTTCAGCTCTTCTTCTCTGTTTGAAATAAAATGATTACATTGCAGGAGAGCCTAAGGGAAGATTAAAAGTTTTATATCAAAAGTTGAATATTTTCTTTTGTTGTACCTTCTTCTTTTAAAGAAAATGGTATTCATTTAAAATAATGTGTGTTCTGATGAAATGGCACTACTCTGAATTAAAAAGAAATTCATAAAGTATGCATATATGTGAGAGGAAGATGGTAATCTTCATCTGAGTGTTTAGTCAAAAGTTTTTAACTCAACCCATTCTTCTTTGTATCTAGAATGAGATAGTTATCTGTAAAACCATATTGTAACATCCTAAATAACAGATGGCCTGCAGTGTTTAGTGAGCAGCAATTAAAGCGACAAAATCTTCTGGGGCTCCTCTCCACAGACAGGTTATAAAGCTATATTATAGCCTCTGTTTTAGCCAACAGACTCTTGCCTGCAAAAATGGTTCTTGCCTATCTTTAAACCTTCTGTAAGTGGTGCCAGGCAATAGATCCTCATAATTATAGTTCTGGTAACTCCTGTGATGCCTCTCGTTCCCTGCATCCCAAAGTTATCCAAGGGCAGAAGTCACTTGTAGATTGCAAAGTTGTATAGCTGATGTGGGTGTTAAAGTAGATGGGATAGTCCATATCAGGTAGAGTATGATATGACCAACAGGATAAAGTTATTGTCCAATAAGATCATCTAACTTTTACCACTGGTATCAGTGGGACAGTTTTTACCAAGGATGCTCTGGGCACTTTTATAAGAAGGCATTATCTGGAAGGCATAAGAAGGCATTTCTGGAAGCCTCCTGATAACAGATATATGTGCAATGAAGCCTCTTTGTAAGAGCTTACCATATTGGCCAAATGACCATAGATCTTCTTTTTTCCAGAAGCTATCAGAACAGTCTAAATATAAAACTGTTATAGTTCAATAACCTGCCTGCTTTCATGCTTGTTAAAATGAAGAGTGCCAAAACTGTTAATGTTACTGAGGAGGGTGGCCATTGAACTGGCAAGATGAAGTTTTCTTGTAATTTTATGACAGAAAAAAAATGATTTTTTTTCAGTATGTTCTTCTGCAAAAAAAAAAAAAAAAAAAGTTTTTTTCAGTATTTTCTTCTGCAAAAAAAAAAAAAAAAAAAGGTTTATTCCATCTGTCAACACTAATGGGCACTGCTATCCCAAGGCGGTGTTAACACAGTTTTGCACTTATTTGCCTCATGTTAGTAGTGCTTGTTTTCAGATATGGATACCTGACTATGGGAACCAGGTTAGCACTGTCCAGCTTCCCTCCATACCTCCCATTAAATAGACAATAATAAATATTGGTGTCAATTGCAGATTGAAGAAAGATTTGAGCTGATAGTATAGAATGGTAAAGCTCTGTGTTCAATTACCAATATCATCTCCTGCAAAGGCAATGAATTGTTAATGTGCTGTTATTTCAGATTTCTAGAAGAACTGATGTGGCATGGGAATTAAGACGACAATTAATGGCCACTGAGGAAGAAGACAGTTTATCATATCCTCCGCTGAATGTGACCAATGGAAATTATACATGCATCCTTTTTTATGCTAGTAATTTCAGCCTCAAGGCCAACGATTTATTTTTTATAGATTTGACAAATATAACATTTGTAAACCAGAATGTGGACATTTCCTCCTCTAAGTGCTCAGACATCAACACAACGTGAGTAGAACAAGAAAATTCATATCATAACACATGTGATTCTGAAAGCTAATCAGAAATGGTGCAGTGGCAACAACTTAATACTAATTTAATTATTTTCTTCTAAAGCATCCAGAATAAAAATACTAAGTTGGATATCTTAGCAGACAAGATGTGAGGCAAGAACACAAAAATTGTGCAGATGCAGCCTCTATTTTTACTACTTTTTTCATTTTACATTTCTGAGTTCCCTGCTTGTTTATAGGAAGGCATTTGGCCCACCTAGGTTTGCCTGTGCTCTATCTTACAGTCACACAAATCTCCACTAGCATTAGGGGAAATGATGATTTCATTGTAGAATTCCCTTGGAGTATTGCCATTCCCAGGTAGTAATTCAGCCGGAAGTACATGAATGAAACATGATCTCTGTTTTCCTTTATTTTGAAGAACATGCTCTTGGGTAAAAAAATATTTCTGTAGAAATATTTTGTCATATTTTTCTGTGTACTGAACCTTTGCTATATGACTTTTTTAATTGCCTATTGATATAGAATATTCCGTTTGACTGAAATGTCACAATGATCTAATTAAAGCTGACTAACATTAAAAATATATTTCTTTCTCTTAGACTGTCATTAAAATACACAAAGCCGGTGAGTGGAATCAACAGCCTGGAGATAAGGTAACTTATGATTTATTCTTAAATAAATCTTTGTCATGTACAAAGTCTGTTTGTAAATTAGGACAAAAACAGGGGAGGAGACAAGTGAAAATATCTTCAAAATTTTTATTTTGTTTCTGTGTTGAGGACTTACTATAGAATAAAACAATGATGCAGTCTTTATATAGTTAATATAGAAACATGCTCAAGTAAACTTTTGAAAAAGTGGTTTAGGTGAACAACCATCTGAGATATTGGCATATGAAACATCCTATTGCTATTGCTAATACGATCAGACCATAATCCCGTCTCAAGGAAAATGTAACTGTGATTTGTAAATAATTTTAGTAGCTGAACTCTACTTGTATGGCCAGGGTTGTCTTTAGTCCTGTTGTGGATTACCTGTGTACTCTGTTGGAGCTAGCTTGTACCTAATGAGGGATGCAGAAACTCATAATTTTTCTATTCCATGGATGTTGGCAAGACCAGGCTTCTCCTATTGTAAGAAGAGGGAAGAAAAATTAAGGAAAGGGAAAACCTGGATGAAAAGCCAAAGGGGGTACTTGCTGCTGTCACTCTCAGTAGTAGACTGTATGGATGGGGACAGCATCTCTCAATAATAACAAAAATAACAGTCAAATCAAATCTTAGCTTTTATCACCATCTTCATAGCTTTGTGAACATGCCTGACCTGTCTAGACACAGATTCACCAAAACTGTGCCCTGGATTCTCATTCTGCTTCTTTGCTCATACTAGTCCAGGTCTTAACTGCTCTCCTGTTACTTTTTTTTCAGGCAGTAATTCCTATTGTTTCATGTATCTTTCTGTATGAATGAATCTGGTTGCTTTCTACATTTGTCCTGAATGGTTATCCTTCACTGACCATCTCCAGCATAATAACATGCTTTCTAGTAAAATACGATTCCAAGAAAATACTATGAATCATAAAGCACTTGAAAATCCTATGGAGCATGACATTGTGTTACAAAACTAGTTATTGAGTTAATTGATAGATCATAGAGGGGTTGTTTTCATTAAAGTAGTCAACAGGTTGTGTTTGACTATGCAACAGCAAATTCAAAACCTTAGGATGCTACTGTGGAAAAAAAATACTTCTGAATTTGAAAAAGTTACCTTAGATTTTGATAGCTGCAGCAGGAATAAGAAGATCAAATGTGACCTTAGTGTGCATATATGGACTTATGAGTATAATTCAGATTTATTTTAGTCATCTGTGTGTTAAAATCTCATCATTTTAATTAATTGTTTGGAGAAAACTTTAATATGATCCTGAATCTGAGATCCATCTGGAGAGAAGAAATTCGAAAAAACTCTGTGGACAGACTCTAGATTAGCCTCTAGGGGGGATTTGGGCACAAAAGTGCTTAAGCTGAATGGGTTTTTTTGATTTATATGTGACACAGATGTTGAGCGTCCTGGCCCCATCAAGACGGTGGGAGCTGTAAGTGTAAGCTGAACCTTGGGCACGCAGCAAACATCAGGACCTTATGGATTTGAGCTGCTTAAGCAGTTAGGCAAAGTGTTTTTTCTATCAGAAGTAGGCAAAGGTGGGTATTAGTGAAATTTGAGCACTTACGTCATTTTTGGAACTTGATGGAAGTGTCTGAAGATTCCAGCTCAGGTTACCAGCCTTCAGAAAAACCAATTGTTTGGTAGTTCTACAAGGTTGGAAGATATAATATTAATGACAACATTTACTCCTTCTGTCACTGAAGCTCTAAGAACTGTTAATGCAATGGAGAAATGGTTCGGAGCAGCGTGTAGGAACAACAGTACTGTCATTTGATCAGCCTCTGGCACAAAATCATGACACCGTGTAGCAAAGGGATAATCAACAGAAACAGAAGATAATTTCAGAAGTCCTTTTATATTTTGATATCCACACCACAATTGATAAGGGATTATCTGGGAGAAATTTGGTGGTGTAGGAGACAGAAGTACTAAGTACTAATCTTCTAAGATTGTAGAAGAGGCAGATGCCAGCTTTGGCTCGCCAAGGACAGCAAAGAAAAGAAGATGCACTGATGTATTTACTGTTTAAGGTATGGATCTGTTGTCAAACCAGTACTTTAAATAATGTCTGTCACTAATCTGCCATTAGTAGCCCTTTCTGTTTGCAAGCATTCAAGACATTTCAATGCCAAACGTTGCAGTATATTTTTTTAAGCCTCACAAAGACAAAAATTGTGTGTGATGAACTAAATTATTCATTTAATTCCCACTTATGTAATTTACTAATTTACTATAATTTACTTATGTAATTTTACTAAGTATGTAATTTGACCTGAATAGTCTCTATAACTAGATGATGATGTACAAAAAGAAAGGGCTCAACTTGATACATCTTTGGCAGAGTTTTTAAAACCTGAAGTTAGAAAAGACTTTGCAAAGATTTTGTCTGAAATCACAGATGGTAGAAGAGGAGAAGAATCCTGTACTTATTAAGTCATTTTTTAATGATTGTTTCAAAGTTACTGGAACCTCTGAATCAGGTATTAAAATTATTACTAACTTTCACCATCCATTGTCTGTTTCTTCCTAAAAATTTTCTGCAGCTGTCCGTGCTCATATGGATGGAAAGGTCTGTGTTACTTTGCCAGGTATCCTCAAAAGATTTTATAAAGAAAACTTTCCAGTGATCTGAGATAACAAGAACTAGAATATATCAAGCCCAGAAGGCTTTAAAAAGATGATTACCTTGCATGCGAAAGATACACCCTGTTATTTGCATTGTTTTATGTTGAATTATCTCTTCATTTCAGAGATAATTGTGACTGTCTCATAAGGTGTTATCTGAACAGTTCCAGTGCCATTTTAGTTTTCTATTAGTTACCATGATATTACATAGCATATAATGCAACTAATAAGATATACTCAACAGAAACAGAACAATTCATTGATCTTTTCATGATTCAGGAACATTTTATTCACCTTGTTTATTTCAACAATGTGAATTCTCAACAGCTTCTTCTAAAACCCAGAGATACATTTCAGCCTATGTTTTCCCCTTCCTCTTCACGTTAACCACATTTCTTGTTCAAGATAACTTCTTGGTAGGACTGCAGTCTGCCTCAGTAAACAGGGTGCAAACAGTACAAAGGGCAAAAAGGTGGGAAGGAACAGAGAATAGAGCCATGACTGCAAATTTCTTTCTTGCAAAGGCCAACAGAACTGACTGTTCACTTTAGGTGTAGGAGAGCGTCTCTTGAAGATATAAAGTGACACCAGGCAGGACCACATTCAAATAGGTCAATTCATTCCTCAATAAATGTGACTCTAACCTCAGCAGCATGAGCTGGATCCAGAGCTTGCCCTTACTACCGCTAGTCTACCACATTATGCTGAGCAACTAGTCATAGCCCACCTCCTACTAGGAGCAACGATAGTGATTTCATCTTACGCAAACAGCTGCCATCTCCCTCTTCCTCCGTCTAGCAAGAGTGGTTGTCCAAGTTCACTCTCCTGTATTTGCCATGAAGTGGTGGGCTGTTGCTACATTAGGGAGTAGGAATAGGGTCTTTGTGCTACTTTTAGAAAGGTGGACTAATGCTGCAGCAAGGATGGGAGCAAAGGACATTAGCTTTTGCTTTTGCTGGAAGAAGCACTATTTCAGCTCTCTAGCAGGCAGCTGATGACAGCCAGCTGTTCAAACGTCTGACATCTTCTCTGGGAAAAGGTGTCAAACTGGGTGAAGTGCTGGACATTAGCTGGACAAAGCTTCCATAGCATTTTTCCCAATTACGAATAGTACTTGACTGTTAGTGTTCCTTATAGCATATAGAGAATTGAATAGAATTAATCCAAGAACTGTGTTATAAAGTCTTAATAGTTGTGTTCCTCTTTGGACCTTCAAAACAGGAGGGATTCCAGCTAGCTTCCTTCTTGATAACTTCTCGGCTTATAATGAATAGCCACATGAAATGATGACTCATGGGTGGTGACATTTAGAGTTCATATAGTACCTAGTACAAAGGGAGCCTGGCCTATGACCAGGAATAGTTTGTGCCACAATACATACAGTAAACAATGGCTATGTGGCAGTTTGCTTCCTGTATTGGCTCTAAGGTTTAATATGAACACAGCATTTCCTGTAAAAATCAAGAGGTATTTTCAGTTCTTCAGAAAAAATCTTTGTCATCTCTCCTCCCCTTGTCATTCATTTGCTATACTGTATTCATTCTATTTGCTATCTATTCATCTGAGAAAATATTTATTAAATTAAGTATTCATATTAATCCTTGAAATTTTAATCTCTTATTTGTAATTTAATGAATGATAGGTATATCAGTTATCAGTTATGGTTGCTTAAGCATGTGCTTGCTGGAGACTCTTTGCTATCAGTTATTTGGATAAAATGCTAAGGATAAAAGCCTGGAATGTTATGTTAATCTTGCTCAACTAATTCATTCTTTGGAATCTTAATTCTCATAAATCTGTAAATAACATAAAGTGTAAGTCTAAGTCTTAGGTACAACGTGGAGAGACAGCATTCTTATGAAGGTCACTTTGACCATACTTCACATCCATAGCTTTATAAAACTTGTTTGTTCATACAGTAAATCTCCAGAGAATTTCTTTGTTTACCATTTTGCTTGTCTTCTTAGCAAGGGTACAGAACGTACCCAGCATCTGTGGTTGGCACAAACATTTAAGTAAATTTCTTTATTTTTATAACTGGCATTGTCTTAAGGTCAAAGACTTTCAGCTAGTGCCTATAACATTGCTACTTAGACACCATAGAAACTTGGTTCAGATTATGCCGTACCTCAGGAGAGACGCCTTTCTTCTAGCAGTTGATATAGAGGCTACTATATGTTTTAATTTATATAACTTTAGCATTATAACAACAGAATATTTTCTCATAAATATTGCTGAATGTGCATTAGATATAATTCAAGGTGTTCTTTTTTTGTTTGTGATGAATGTTTGCTGCTGAATATTATATGAAATGGACTGTTTAGAATCAATACATCAGGAATGCCATGAAAAAAATGTCCTTTTCTCACCTGAATGGCACTTTAGTTCTAGGATTACGAGGATTTTGAAACTCTTGAGAATTAGATGAATCAAAAGTCACATATATTAAAAAATGGATCAATGACCATGCATAACCTAACCTGTCAAATTTTTATGCCACTTCTAATGAGCATTGTCTGTGTTGAACTTGGAGTCTATGACGTGTGGATGATATGCTACTGAAAGCAACTGATTTAAATGAACAAGCAATGTTCTATAATTTAGAATATTATATATATAATATATCCTATAGAATGTACAATCTTCTATATTGTGCAGCATTTATAGACAATGTTTTATTTTTCAAACTTATTATAATTGCATTTAAGTACTACCCCAAATTTTAAAATTCGCATGTAGTGCTACCCATAGTGGATAGACATATTAGATTTTTTTTTTTGTAGAAAGTCTCAGTTATTGCTAAAAAGATTCCTGTCCTACATTTTTAGTGTTTACTAATTAGCAAAAAAAATTCTTCAGCAAACAATAGAGCAATAAATAAATAAATCAAGTAGAGTTGAAAAGTGTTGTACAACATACAATAAGGAGAAAAGTTTATAATTTCCTCAATTATTTCTATGTCAGAGTATTTGGGAGGTGCTCATATTGAAGTGATAGCAACATATAAACCCCATGATTATAAAGTACTTGAAACTGATGCAATATCACACATATATAGACCTTTGCAAAAAGAGACTATATTTATTTACACCTATCCTGCTACAAAATTAGGAAATTAGGGCTGCCAATGCACACACATATGTCCCTAGTATGAGAAAACTCTGTCTTCCACTGTAAATCCAGACGTTTGCAAAGGCAAATGGCAATTTAGGCATCTAAGCCAAGGAAGAATTGCAAAAATAAATCAAGATGGTTATCATGCCTGTACCTTTCATAAAAACAATTAAAAAAAATCCCATAAAATGTTTATTGAGAACTACTGCAGGTCTGCTGACAGTCTCATAGGTTCTGCTCCACTGATTATAAACTATTGGTAACTGATAAAATACTGTATTGGTGGAGACACTTGAAGAATGAAAGCACATTTGCTTGCTCTTGCCTGCCTCAGCTGTGGAAAATATTGTTTATGAGATGAAACTCTAAGAAGTCATAAAAAATACATTCACAAAGTCTCTTCATTTATGAACTGTCCTAATGATATGGGAAGCCAAAATGTCAACTGTGACGTATGCGGCTAGTAATAGTGAATCTTTATCTGCCATCTGTACTTTATCAAATGAAAATTAACCTTTTCCTTCTGTCATTTTAACTCTTTTGTTCTGTTTTCTTTCTAGATTTTTAATGACCAACGTGTTCTATGGAGGGTCGGCTAGAAACTGGTCCACTTTAGAATCAGTTGAGATTGTACAAGATGACAAAAAGTTTGCTAAGTTTAATGTTTCTGTCATCTCTGCTCCTGCAGAGTATTCATTTCATTGTCAGCTGGTGGGAACAAGCAATCTCTATCCTGCAAGGCTGATTCCATCCAACGATGAAGCAAAAAACTGGGATGTTTTCATTTCCAGGTTCCAAGTGAGTACACATTGCCATTTCAGAGATAATTCCAAGAACTATTACTTGCTATTGTAGGTGCTGAATGTCATACATTCATAATGCCCTTACTTTCATTTCAGTCTGAAGGAAAATGTAAAAGAAAAGCCGTTCCCCCTATGTGAGCTATTCAATAAGGGGGAAAAGAGAAGGCAGTTTTTGAACAATAAGAATGTGAAAGCACAGCTCTGAAAAACAAAAAAACTATGAAGTTGTCCACAGAAAAGAAAAACCAATAAAACCAAATGCACTTAATAAGGCAAAGAATGACCAAGTCCCCATGCCTGTTTAATGAATTGGGCTGCTATTAGAAACATGGACCTCTTAAGTGGGTGGCTTTATGCTCTTTACTTTGTTTTCATTTGATTTCTTTGCACTTTGTTTACCTAGGAGAGTACAGCTTAGTGTGGTTATGGTTTTCAATAACATAAAGTGTCTGAACTCCTACAGACAGAAACAAAGCCCAGTGCAATTAGATTTAATGGAAGGTTTGCCATTGACTTCAATTGGGAGCAATATTAGGTCCCACATGGCCCAGAGGGAAAGCAGCTTGCTCTTCTTTGAATGAGATACACATTTTCTGTATATGTAATGCAGTAATATAGACCACATATGTGAGGTGTAGATTATTACTTCTTTATTATTTTGAGCATTGATCTTTATTTAGGAGGAATACATCAACATTTATATCTTAAAACACACTCTTTGATTAAAGAGATCATGGAAATGACAGGAATAATTCCAAGCCTGACTCTATTTATCAAAGATAATCTGACCCCATCTTAACTGGATACAAATGCTAATATAGTTTTATATAGGATTTGGATACCAAATAGAATCTCAGTGATCTAAATTCATATTTGGCATTTCTGCTTAAACAATGGAAATCTCAAAGAAACAGCACTGGTGCTGACATTTATTTCCCCTCCTCTACTATCCATAGCTACTTACTCCTACTGCAGAATCAGAATCTAACAGAAAATGGAATGCAAAAAAATGAAGAATTGAAATAGCAGCAAATTGAATATCTTTAATCATTATTAAGTCACATAAAAACACCAGACCTAAGTATCTCTGGTAGCCTTCCTTAGGAATCATTAATTTTTGTCTTCCTCTTTGCAGAAATCCACAGATTCCAATATCGAGTCCCACTGTTTTTGAGAAACTACATAGCAGTAGGCACCAATGTTGCGAAGGTTCTTCCTGATGCTATTGTTTATGGCAAGACCTGAAAAAAAACAGAGTTCACTTGACTGTACTTTGCCTAGTAAACTCTCTGAAGTGTGAGGCAAAGCCTTTGACATCATTAGGTACAGGGACTATGAAGTGTCCACTTACAACAATAATCTTTTTTTCAGAATTTCTACACACATTGATACTGTTACCGTCTCAAAGCTTAGACATAGGCCTTGCTCCATCTTGAGCAGGCATCCTTTCATTGGGGTCTAGATCAAGAGTAGAATTAACAGGATTCCCAGCTTCCTTACTGTTTTGGAGCAGCAGCTTCTTCCACTGCTCTCAGTTCCTCTTGGGGAAGGCCTTTTTCTCACACTAAGTCTTAACCGTGAAACACAACCTGAAAAGTCCTGTTCTGATCATTTCTGTTGTATGAGCCTCAGTAAAACTGGAAAGTCACCATTTGGGGCCACTTTTTAAGCTTTATCTGAACTAGAACATGCCTTTCTAGATTCCTTCCACTGATACATAGTTGAATCCAAATTATCTCAACTCAGTCAGCTGAGATATCAGTCTTTGTCCTAGAATGAAGTTTGGAAACCCCCAAGCTCTGTTGCAAGATACAAGAAAGCACATGGGATGTGATCAATGACTACAGACCTGTAGGCAGCACAGAATCTGGTAGCTGACATGGAGGAACATGTTTTTCATGTCAGTGTTAAGCAATGAATCAGAAACCAGGTTCCAGTGCCAGTCTAGCTGGTACGATTGCACTTTACTAGCTTGGGTCCTGAAAACAGTATTGCTATATTAGAGGGACATACCACCTGCACAGCTAAGCCCTGCATAACTTATTTCAGAGCTAGACTGAACTGATGCAGCCATTTGCTTTAGTTCAGGGTCTAGCTCGCTTACTGCCACTGAAGGAACCTTTATAGAATGCTCTCTAGGCATGCCCTTGGCCTAGGATGTCACCACTCACAGATGTATACAGTACCAATACTGCTGTGTTTTGCTGTGAGGGGAATGAACGTTCTGCAATGAATCTGTCCCTTTGAGGATCCCAGAGTAGTCTATGAAATTAAAGAGGAGGCTACCATCAGGCACTGCTTTTCTTTAATATGTGTCATACTAAAGAGGGAGGGATCTTATTAATGTTTATAAATATCATAAGGGAGGATGTGAAGAAGACAGCCAGACTCTTCTCTGTCGTGCCCAGTGACAGAACAAGAGGCACTGGGCACAAACTGAAACACAGGAAGTTCTGTCTGAATCTAAGGAAAAACTTCTTTACTGTGAGGGTGACTGAATACTCGAACAGGTTGCCCAGAGAGGTTGTGGAATCTCCAACCTTGGAGATATTCAAAAGCCATCTGGCCACAGTCCTGGGCGGCCTGCTCTAGGTGACCCTGCTTGAGCAGGGCAACTGGACCAGATGATCTCCAGAGGTCCCTTCCAACCTCAGCCATTCTGTGATGCTGTGATTCTTTGATACTTGTTTAGAAGCCCTTTTGTTCTTAAAAGAAACTGCCCAAAACTTTGAAGCCAAGAACTTTAGACTTTTTTGAGGCTAAAATATTTCTAATTTCAGTAATTAGATGTAATGTACCTTTAAGAGCAATGCAACAACAGAGATTTTACTTGAAGGTTTTATAAAAGGTCAAGTGCTGAGGCAAATCCCATTTAAAAAAACACCTAAATGAACAGGAAATGTAGACTACTATAACTGAGACAAATGATGCTGGTCCAAACACTAAAATTACACCCTCCACAGGACAGGTGTCTTTATCAAAAGACTTTTATATGCATAAAAATTAAACAACCACATTTAAGTATTTTTAACTTTCCATAGGTAGAAATGCTGCTAGAAGTCACATTTTTATCTCCCAGCTGGGATCTAACACCCCCACAGAAATGATAAAGCTTCAGAAAAACAATAAAAGAACCCTTAATATACTTCATCTCCTTCCTAAAAGGTAGACATAGCATTTTAAGAATGTGCAATTAAAGCTTTCACCTGAAAGGTTCAATAAGCATAATCCCTCTTGAAAAAAAGAAAGAAAAAAAGGATTGACATAAAAAAACCCACAGTATTTCTGGCTCTAAATCAGAAGTGGTAAAGCCTTGCTAAACCAAATATACCTGGTAAGTGCCTCAGAGAGTTCTCGTAAATGTGATAACAAGAGTGTATTGTTTTTCAGAACTTCGCTCTTTTCTGTGAACCAAAATGACATAAATCATCACCAGCTTTCTGTGTTTTTTTTTTCATATATAAGTCTTTCAGATTACATTTCATGACTCCTATTCATGTTCTCATCTGTTGTCTAAATAGTGGCTTAACAAGCAAAGGCCTTTGTAATCACCCCTATTCTCTAAAACGATGTGCAAAGTTATCCAACCCAAGAGTTTATTTTCTGTAATCCTACCTTAATCAGAACTCTGTGACTGCCTATAGTGGAAAACAGACCATATTTGCCAGTTAACTACCATGATAATACTTGGAGAGATTCTTTCAAGAGGCCCAGGAAAGCTTGTATTGCCAAAATTATCTTTGCCTGTATACTTATATACTTGTCTTCACCACAGTGCATGCATAGCCTCAGAAGCTAGTTCTGCATATGACAATAGTTGCGCTAATCAGCATTTTAGAGGAAATAAAGACATCACTCTTTAACACATGTATTGCATACACATTGACTTTAAGGTGCCTGAGTCACTCAGACCTGAAGGGATTAATGATATAGATATAGCATTGTACAGAAGCCAAAGACTAATTTCTTCACTGTTTGCACCAACACCTTTCCTTGGAAGTACAAATTCTGTTTTATTACCACAAAGTTATCCAGTTTATTCATCATAAAGCATGGAATAATCAGGGTGTAGAAACATACAAAAGTAGAAATACATGATCTTCTGCTTCATCACTTATTGCTTGGTGAGGGGAGTGATTTAAATGAAATAATTTTATAGAAAACAGTCAGTTTTAAGGTTTACTAGTGGATTTATGGTGTTTGGTGCTTTCCTTAAACACACATTTCAAAGAATCTGTAAATACATAAAAATACCAGCCTTCATTTTTATTTTAAAGTGATTTAAGAAAAGCTCAAAAACATATCCAAGATCAGATTAACTCAGCCAAACAAGTCATCAATCATTAAATGCATTTTAAAGTAGGCTTCAGGAGTTCTGCTATTAAAAATCTTCTGCTACTTAAAAATCTCAGAGTATTTCAACAATTTTCATGATTTGGGAAGCCTTAACTGACATGTTTTTGAGTGCTTTGAGTTTCCTGATTCTGAAATGGTTCCTTGAGCTAACCTGATTTCACATTCCATTTGGAACTTTACTTTTAAAAGTAGCCCAAATTTCTGTGGTGGGAAACACAACCTTGCTCCTGTGCTCTGCACAAATAGCTCATGCATCTTTAACTTTCTGGGAGAAAAAGGGAACTGGAAAATCACTATGCAAAGGATTTGATTCTGAGTCTTTTTTAGTGGGCTGAGTGTGAGTGGTAATTAACAGGTGCAGGTTTTGTAATGACCAAATACATCCTGAAAGTAGGGTCTGTGCTGTACATTTGTCTGCACTTACATTTTTTTCATTCTCAGATTCAAGGCTTTAACATTGAAAACAGCCAATTTTCCTATGCAAGCGACTGTACAAGTTTCTTCACTCCTGGAATCTGGATGGGCTTGGTGACCTCTGTGGTTCTGCTGTGGATCCTGGCCTATGGAATCCACATGATCATGCAGCTCACAACAAACAGTAGATTTGACGATCCCAAAGGTCCAGCTCTGTCAGTTCCTCAGACAGAATAGGAGTGGATTGAGTTAATGCCTCTTCAGCTTTTCCTGGTCTGATATTTACAGTTTTATAACCTTGCTACTTTATAATAAATGTAACCTAAAGAGATACTATAGCAGAAAGAGATAATTAAACTAGATATAAAAAAGGATCCTTTTGCTTGGCAACAATAATAGTTCTATGTGCTATTACCTCAGTTTGTTAGTAGTTATCTTTGTTAAAGCTCTGAGATGAGACCGTAGAAGTTATTACTCTATCCAGCTATTAGAAAGACCAGTAAGAACTTCTATCAGATTAAATATTACTGGCAAAGAAAGGCTATCACAACAGAGATACACTGGAAGGATTTATAAATTATTTATTCAGTAAGACTGTATATTGAAACCACTGAAGCCTCTTTAAATGGTCTTTAATAAGCATAGCATGTTAATGCTACAACTTAAGAAGCCTGAAGCCTTCTTGTCAGTTTTTCTCCTGAAAAAATCATCCAGAAATGTAGAGAACTAATAAAGTACAAGTCACTAAACAAAATGATCTTGGAAGGTTTTTTTCAAAATATATGGCATTATTCAGATGTGGTATCACAAAAGAGAAGGGGTAGACTAAGGCTCATCTTCCCTCTAAAGTCATCTTATGCCTCTGAGAATTATGCTGAGTAACACTGACTCATGTTTGTTTTAGCCACAGGCAGCTGATGGAGTTACCAATCAAGATAGGTCCCTGTCCAAACTGATCACAAAGTTGTATTTAACATCATGATAATTAATGTAACTCTTCAAGCTCATAACCAGTTCCAGTGCAGACAGTACTTTAAAAGAGATAAGGTAATTTTCTTAATATTCCTCCTTTTCCAAGTGTTTTTGGGGTAGTTTTGAAGTTAGTACAAAAAAACCCGTGTGTGTGTGTGTGTGTGTGTGTGTGTGTGTGTTTGTAAGTCATTAGAAGAAATACTGTGCTAATGTACTAATAAAATCTGAGCATGTTTATGGTGATCCCAATGATTTCAGGAGCCTGAACACATTCAGAGTGTGCTGAATTCTTTGACAATTAATAAAGACACCACATCTTCTCAATGGGCAATCTGACTACAGAATGAATTACTAAATATTATGAAAAACTATTTGCTGTCACAGATAATTAAGTGTTCAAGTCAATGTCTGTCGAATGTCTGTTATCACTCAAGTCATATTTTGGGTTAAAATGAATGATTTTTTGATTCTTGACATGTTAATTTTTGATTTGGAAAAAAATGGAAAATTATTTTCAATGACTATTATTATTTTGAAAGATATAAGAGGATATGTGAAATAATAAAATATCATTTTCATTATTTTTTCTGTAATGTTTTGATATGACTGTACTTGTTCTATTAGTAGTTAACAGAATAAAAACATACCAGTTGGTGACATGAAAAAAATTCTAACTTTTGTGATCTTGATCCATGTCACAGGACTATGATACAGAGGAGTGATGGTTAGAATCAACTACCCAGCTAAACCAATACTAATCTCTACCCATCATTCCTGGATGTCATATTTTTATTATGCAGTCAAAGAAGTAAAATAATGTTGTCTGAAGCTATTCCTCTTGAATTGCTCAATCCTCACCTGGAAAACAAAAAGGGCACTGGCATGAAAGCAGGATAGGAAACTCCAGTGCTTTAATGTTTTTCCTACATGTTATTCAAAAACTTGAGAAATACTGTAGTTTGAGCTGCATAAGAATGTTGTGTTAGAAAGGCACTTCTTCTTTTCAAAAACTAGTTGCCAAGGGAGACAACAGGATTTATTTATTAATTCCCTTTTCAAAGCAAGTCATGTAAATGTGACTTAACTGAAAATCGACATAATGGTAGTGTAACTGATAGAAGAGAAGAGGGAGATAAAAAAGGTCTTGGTTTGTAGAAGACAGCTTTCTTACGACTTTTATCTAGAATCAGCAAAATTTGGAACAGATTTTGTTCAGTAGTGATCATATATAAGAACTGAAGAACTACTGTACCATGAAAATGCCACTGAGCTCAGTATCCTGTCTGCAGCAGCAGCGTGAGTACAGCAAGTGTATAACAATACTTCCTGCAGACCTTCTCCCAGCCTACATGACCGAAGCTCACAGACTTCCTTAGCCAGAGGTGGTGTTTGTATTTAATAACTCTGGGTGGATTTATTTTCCATAAATTTGTCCAGCCTCCCCTGGAGCCTGTGGACTCTTCTAGAGCTCACAATGTCCTGACTGTTGTACAGTACTGGGGATACATGTACTCTCCCTTTCCTGTCTGAACTGGGCTCTGCGGAAGGGGAGAAGGAAACAGAGTTTTAGGGAGGCCGTACCATGGGGAAGAGATTGGCCTTTTTCAGAAGATACCAAGTCAGATGGAAGAGATGTTCATTGGACAAGTTTTTTGTTGATGCAGTAAAACTGAAACCCTCAGAAAAGGGCCAGACTGAATCTGCTGTGTTTAATATTGCGCTTTCTAGGGGGAAAGGGAAGTCGGCTTGCGGGGGGGTAGAAGCTTTTTACTTCTAGGCTCCCTCATGACAGTGATAGTATGAATGCTTTGGCAAATAGCAATAGCCTGTAGGGAGGTGGGGATGTATAATCTATTTCTATAGCAAGTTGGGATATCCCTGTCGCCTTTAGGGTTGTAATGTAAACCTGTTAGGGTTGTGGCTCAAGCCATGTGCCATAGCCCTGGATGCAGCTGTGTTACTCTTGTGGGGCCTGTTCTGGGTGAGAGAGCAGAAAAGGAAGGGCACTGTGTACTGGTGCGCTGCAGCTGAAGCTGTCCCACCTGTCCTGGGGGCTGGCCAGGGCTCTGGGGACCATGGACTCTCCCTGTTAAAGTGGGTGAACTGACTGGTTCTCTAGGTCAGGGCTGTGTGCACTGCCTGAATCCAAATGCCTTTGTCAACCCCTGCAGCTGTGCACTGCATTGCCCTACGGCCAAAGACAAAGACAGCTTGTTATTGATTTCAGCAGGGCTAGCTTCTTGCCTTTTAAGCAGGGCTGGCCCTCAAGAAATTCTAGCAGGATGTTGCATCTGCCTATTTTTGCTTACTGAATAAAGTTAGAAACCTGTCAGGGGCCTTCTAGTTCTGCATACTTCTCTTTTCATAATTCAGCTTAATCACAGGTATACTTGTTAAAACATGCCTGTTTTGGGAGTTGTTCCAACAAGAATATGAGCTCTGCCTGGAAGGTGTGAGCCTTTAGGACTTTCTCTGGAGCTCACTGAAGTCATCAGAAGTATTGCCACTTACTTCAGTGAGTGCTAGCTTATAGCTCTACAAAGTATAAAATAATTTAATAAAGATTGGGGGGGGGATGATGGGAAAGAGCAACACTTAAAAAGGCAGTCTTTTTTTCTTTCAAATATATAAAGTTTAATTAGAAAAAAATATCAGCTACTATCAAAATTACAGCACAACTTGAAAAATATCAAATTAAATGTGAAAAATCAAGAAGATTAAAACCAGAGAAAAAAACAAACCAAAACAAAAAAGTCTTGAATCCATAATGTATTTAAGGTATTTCCTCACCACCCAGTAATGATCACTTTGTTGGAGGGGAGAGCAGAGATGGAGCTAGAATCTGAAACACCTGACTTCTCTTGCTACTACTCATACTGCTTTGCTTTGTGTCCTAGTGTGTTTGTTTTTCCACTTGTGAAATGACCTCCTTCACAAACCATGTGGAAACCCAGCAATGACTTCTAATGGAACAGAATGATAATGAAAACAGTAGTATTTTTATGTAGATAGTAAAAGAAGATGTCATGCTATCTGTCAAGGGAAGACTCACTGAAGTAATTGGTTCCGCCTCACCTTCAGCGTGGCCTGATAGATAATTAATATGCAAATCTAAATCAATCAACTAGATTATTAGGCAGTGTCCAGGCTTTACAGGGCTCCATATATGAGAGGAAGATAGAGATGCTGAAAAGAAGGCGTGGCAATAAAAAGCTAACTCCTAAGATAGAGATAGAGACAAGAAGCCTGAAATTGGGATGCTGGTCGCTGCTGGCAAAAAAGCTAGCAGTAGTCTGAGCAGGTGATGATGATGGTGGGAGCAAATGTAGTGGTAATTTTCTTTCATCGAATGGGGAAGTAGATGATCGACACCCAAACAAGAACGGGAGGGCAGACAGGGAGACCTTTTCCTGCTGGCTATTCTTCTTGTTGGACTCCCACAGTGAAAAGAGATGAAAGGTGCTCCTGAGAAGGGCACTGAATGAGGAAACCAACTAACTGTAGGGCTGATGATCAAAGCATTGGAAACTTAAAAGGAAAAGTTAGGAAGGGGGAGATTTTGAAGGAACATCCCTCTATTGCTTTCCGAAGGCTGCCAGGGAGCTAGTGGGTATTGCTCAATCATGCTCTGTCCAGATATGCGATAGAAAGATAGGATCCATGACCATTTCTCCTCTCAAGTTTCATTCTTCTGGGGCTTTCAAAAGCCAATAGGGTGAAGAGGAATGTGACATCAATGTCTGGCAACCTGTGGGATCTCCAGTAGGAAAGGCACAAATGAAGAGATGAGGCAATAGCGCAGATGCAATACAGGGTGGCCAGGAAGTTTATAGAATTATGTGAAGATTGTTCTCCTTGCTCTTACTCTGTCCTGGAGTGTCATTAAAAACTGCTCATTCCCTGTCCTTTGATTTCAGGCAGAAGAGTGCTGTCACTCTCCTGCAGCTCTTTCAGACAGCGAGGGCTGATGCCTCCAGAGCCTCATCGTTCTGTGCTGTCTCTGAAGCTGTGATAAAGAGAACACAGGCAATGAGGGACTGACTGTCACAACAGGCCCTGCAGCATCCTGCAGTGTGTTGGGTTACAATGTGGAACAGATTATTTTTTCCTGAAACACTTCTTAAAAGAGCTGAAGACTGTAGCTGAGTGGAAAAAGTAGGAGCAGTATTTCGAGAAATCTATTCAGAGGAAAAGAAGAAGGAAGGAGAGTGTTCAAACTTTAAAATTCTGTTCATGCAGAAAAAATCCTCTGATGTTTAATAATCTTCCAGGAAAGGAACCTGGTCTTCTTCTGTTTGCTAATAAAGGTTATTTTCTCAGACCAGTCTATTCCCTAACAAAATCAATGCAAAATCAAGGAGGAAAGAGCTGTTTCTTCAGAGCTGAGGTTTCCAAAGGCTTAAAAAAATATTGAAGTGCAGGGAAAAAAAAAAAAAGAAAAGAAGCAGGATCTTCTTGCCAAGGGGTGGTTCCCTGATCCTTTGATAAGTAAGTAGTCTCTCACTTCCAGTGTGTGGGCCAGTGTCTTTCTTAGTCTTCCTGCCTGTGTGGGTGGGTGGGAGACTTACGACAGTGACTGAGCCCAAGTCCAAAAGCAGATCATCTGCCATCGATGTCCCACAAATGAAGTGGCTTCCCATTCTTCACCACAACTTTTTGTATGACTCCTGTTTGAACACAGGTTCGCTGCTCTAAATTGGTTGGATTTCTGTATAACCCCTGGACTGGGTATGTTCTTGAATTATTATAAATGAACTTAGTTTTAGACTCTCTTGTATATCATTCATTATTGCCATGGCAGAAAATAGTTTACAGAGTCATCATATCTTTTCTGCTTTGCAAATGGCAATGTGGGTGTCCAGTGGAAGACTGTGAAATCCGTCTTCAGTCTGTCTTCATACTCCTTTAACTAGTTGTCTAGAAGCAGCATAGAATGAATGATGTACAGTAACCTTGATATGCAGCTTTCTTTAGTCAATGAAAACTGTGCAAGAATATTTTTGCAGCATAAAATAAAACAAACACTTTCATAAAAGTACTTTTGGAGGCAGGATAACTTAAGCACTTTTGGATATAATATTAGAATTGTAATTTTCTGTACCCTATTTATTCTATGTATCCTATGTATGTTGCTTTTTCATTAATGGATAGCAGAGTGATCAATTAAGCTATTTAACAGATATCTTTTGCTGAAGCATACTGTGACAATTTGAGATCTTACTATCCCTATCTACCCTGCCTTTCATTCATGTGTGCCTGTGCCTCTGCTGTGCATTCAGCGCACACTGCTGTGCTCTTTCTCCACCACGGATGTACTACATCAGATTTTGCACTGGAGCATCTGAGGTGCAGGTGCTTGTCTGCTTCTGTCATTCCTGCTGCTGGGTAATAAAGCTCTGTCAGAGGAGCAAACCTCTGCAGACACAGAGGTCTTAACATATTACAGAGATATTGGTGAAGGATTTTTGCCACAGCTGTCAGGTGGGGAAAGTGAAGCATGCAAATGTCCATGTGACTTGCCAGGGTCAAAGGCCACATTGCTAGGAGCCAGAGAGGCAGGACCCAGCTCCACTTTGAGCAATGTGTGTTCTGTCTCTCAATACCTGAACACAGTTCAGCTAACAGCATATATATTAGGGCAATCTCAGGATTGTTCCAGTTTAAGTCCTGCTACAAAGACCCCTAAAGGCTGTCCACAGCAGAAGATACCTAGAGGCCACCATGATTCAGCTGTGGCCTCGTCCCACTCTATATCTTCAGATTGCAAATGAACTGAGATGTCCCAGCCTTCCAATGGTTTAGTGAGAAAGAGGAGAAGGAGATGTGGAAGAGGAGGGGCGATACCCATAACCCTGTCTTCTTCGAGAGGCAGACTGGGAGTCATTGCCTTTCTTTCTGAGTGACAGCCAGAGTCCTACACCCCGGTAGAGAAGCAAAGGTGGCATCAAAGAGCCCCACCACCCAGGTCTGGGTGTGCACACCTGTGCGGTGCTGGGTTGTCTTGGAAGGCCCCCCAAGTCTTCAGCTTTCACCACTGTGAAATGTCCAGTGCTCCCAGAGTCCCTGTGTGGTGCTCTCTGCGAACTGCAGCAGGAGCCCCCTTGGCTGAACACCCCAACACTGAAATAGCAGAAGGAGGGAACTCTTCATGGACTATACGACATTTGTCTGACCCCATGCATGAAGCAACACAGTTGGACCTCAAAGTGTTTGAAATACAGCATGAGTGGAACAATTGCATCAGATTTCATTGAGTTGCATTTTCCCAGAAGTTTTTGGCGGGACATACTGGGTGTTTCTGAGAGCAGAATTTACACCTTAATGGCTTACTAGCACCAGCTTTGGTGGCCTAATAGTGGTGCCTGGACACCTACATAGAGTAAGACTGTGTGTGTTTTTCTGTTTGTCTTAAATAGCACAAAATCTCTTTATTGGATATATCAGGGAAATGAAAGTTTGTTCATGTTCTGATATCATTCGAACCCAGTTCTGCTATAATCATATTTACAGCACTCTTTGAAGCTCAAGGGGGGCAAAAAGGGATTAGTGGTCATAGATCATTAGGCTGAGCACACTTCTGGCAACAGATAAATGAGCTAAAGAATAGCAGTCAGTTTTCTAAACTATAATATCTGAAACTTCTTCCTGGATTAAATTGATGTATATGATAAAGTACACAGGATTTTGCCTAACGAATGACCACAGAAATACCACCTGCTGTTTGTTATGAAACCTTTGGTTAACACGTGAGCTAGTTACTTCTACCACCTTACCTTATCGGAAAGGTGAAGGACTCCTTCAGCTGGGTCATTGTCTTCAACTGGAATAGGCAAAGGTTTCACTTCAAAGATTCAGTAAGATTACACGTTACTCATTAAGTAAAATCTACATCTTGTCTAATCAGCAGCGTATATGTCTGCTGCAAATC
Organism: Apteryx rowi; assembly: GCF_003343035.1. Lineage (NCBI taxonomy): Eukaryota > Metazoa > Chordata > Aves > Apterygiformes > Apterygidae > Apteryx > Apteryx rowi. The sequence goes on along the minus strand of NW_020447494.1, from coordinate 62,546 downwards.
CAGGGCTGGATTCTGCTGTTGTGCAATGGGACTCTCACTCTAAAAGCTGCATACGGTGAGACCATTGCCCTAGCTGGAAATTACATAGTGATCAAAATTATGACTTGTGTGTTCTTCTTCTTTGATCCTGTAATATATTGGGCCTCCTGTCTAAAAGTGTTAGCACAGAGCTTCAATTGCAGTATAATCCTGCCCTTTATAAACTTTGTATGAAAGGAAGACTAAAGGGCACTTGCAACAGAGGAAGGTATGTCTGTGTATTTGTGTTCTAACTAAAATCATTTCATTGTTGTCATTTATTATTACTATGGTTGAAAGGAGGATGATCTTTTCCCTTTAAACACCAAGTTCAGTGTTATGCAATTTCTTGTTAGATACTTCTAATGCTATTAAAGAACTTTATGATTTTGATCTACTGGTGGTGGTATGGCGGTATACATCTGATATCTGGTACTAATATGTGTCATGGCTCTCATCCAGAAAGGGTCTCCGTGTATTGGTGGAAATTGCTTCATCTGCATTGAAAGACAGCAGCTTTTTGACAGAACATAGCCTTTATTTACTGTTGTACTACAGCATTGCATGAAACTGTATATTAAGTGAAGCACACAACTTACATCTGAGATGACACTGGCTGTATAATCCATGCAGTTTGGCCAAGACACTAAAATTAGCTTTTTTTTCCCCCAAATCCTGATGGAATAATATTAAGATTCTTTAGTTTTATGTCTCCCTCCTCTGCAGTGTGGCACTCCCACCACCTTTTAGAAACACTGCTGCTCCAGTGCTGCTCACCAGTGCAGCTTGCAGCAACAGCTGCTGGTTCTGTTGATCTCATTGACTGAGTCTGACCTTGCTTAGCTTGTTTGATCCTAGCCAAGGTGGTTCGGACTGGAGATCATGAGTCATTGCCTAATTTTTCTAAAGTTCAATTTTTGTAAACTTACCACAAACACAAGGAATCCAGAACTTCTAGCTGCTTGGCAATAATTTAGTCAAAAAGCTGAAAGAATCAATAGACATGAGCCAACTCATAGGTTTTCTGATGAAAAAATCTGTATTTGCTCACATGTAATAAATTCCAACCGATTTAGAAGATAGAGGAATGTAAATATATATATATATACACATACACACACACACGCACACATACACACGCATATATATATCCTTATATGCAGGAGCTCTAAAATAAGATTGGAAGATCTGCAGAGGATATGGGATGAATGAGAATGGATGGCTTCTGTAGAAATGCATGAAATCCTGCAAACATTTAAATAAGATACCTGTCAAGTAAAAGATGAAATTCCTGACTTCTTCCCAGTTCCCTTTCTGTGAGAGATAATACATAAATAAATAATTGGAAAACATAGCAGCTGTTTTAAAATGTCAGAAATGTTTCTATCATCATAAACATAGTTCCGCAGGAATGCATATACTGTGAAATACAACATGCACACAGCTTTTTATCTGAATTAAGCTTTTATTCTGAGAAAGGATCTGCTTGTACAGAAAAAGTGAGCACTGCTATATTTGTTCTTTGAAAACAGACTCCAGGGGAATATCCGCAGTGTTAGACAGCTTCCAGTTCCCCTGTTAGCTTGCTCAGAACTTCTTAAGGAGTGAAAACAAACACCATGTTGTGCCATGCAGATACAGCCCCTGGCAGTGCAAGGGCTGGCCTGCTGGACATTGTCTTGCTCTTCATGAACAGGGGAAGCCGTGTCCATCCCTCCCTTGTCCACCTCTGCAAGCCCTGGGCACAGCAGCTGTACCTGTGCGCTCCTCAGTTTGGGAGTGTGCTTGAAAAACATGCCAAGTGATGTTAGCCTTCCTCCCCAGAAGAAGAAAGTATCATCTTGCTCCCTAATAGATAGAAGTGGTCAAACTTTTGTTCTTCCACTCTTGCTCATGGGCCTGTTTTGCCAGTCGCAGCATAAGCGAGGGATGACTGAACTAGGTTTGGAAACACTGTGAAGTCTGTAACTCCAAAACAACCTCCTGCTTCCCACAGACAAGGTTGCACCTTCTAGCTGGTCCTTCCTGTTGGGTGACTCAATTGCTTAGAGCCCAGCACAACGCTTAAAAGCATTTGACAAGTGCAGTGCATATTTGAGAGCAGCATAAGGGCCATTTGCAGTCCTTTTGCAGAGGGAAAAGCTGCTTATTTGTTTAGGAAATAGAGGTTATAATGCTTAACTTGTGATATTTCAGTCACTTCCATGGCAACAGACTCTGAGAGAACAAAGCAGGACTTCACCAGATCATATAATTACTTTAAAATGAATACAGAAAATTTAGCATAGCAACACTACGAAGTTTTATTTAACTTTTGTATTTTACCTGTGTTAACTGAAAATTCAATTGATTAAGTAAATGTTGTGCTGGTGAGCAGTTATGAACAAATTGGCATTGATTTATTTCAGTTTTTGGGCATTTCTTGTTTCTGTAGGGACAAAATGTGCAAGCACAGTGCAGTGTCCCTCTCCCCCTCCCAGCACATTGCACTGTCCAAAGATGAGCCATAATTTCCAGTAGATGCCTTGCAATGACAACGATATTTAAAGAGCAACATTACTTAGAAATGAAGGTCTAGTTCAAAGGCATTGGAATTAACAGGAATTTTTCCATCTCCTTCCGTGGCCTTCAGATCAGGCCTTATCTTAGAAATATGTCATAGTAGACTGAGTAACAGGTTGCAAAACGTAGAGCTGAATGACCCACATTTGAACCCTCCTATGTTTAAGAGCAAACTCCTGAACATCTATTCTCTGGGATTTTATTCCTCTCACCACAGGCAGGGAGAGGGAGAGACTAATTTACACCTCAGACTCTTTGGCTGTATGTATCTCTTGTTCTATTTCTTTGACTTGCTCATGCAGGTAGAGCAAAAGAGGGCTATAGCACATATATATCAAATAGCTTATTATTAGGCTTTCACATACTGCAAGAAAAAGGAGAGGTGTTAAATGAAAATACTGATATAGTAACAAATGGATGTTGTTATATTAATAAACCTTTATCTCACACATCTTCAGTAAATTAACCAGAAATTGCTGCTGCAATATGATGTGCAAAAAAATGCACAAAAGAAAATAGGGTGGGTTTCTTTTTTAACTTCAAAAGGCAGTGGATGAGTTAATTATGATGCAAGTAACTGGTTAAGTGGCTTTATGAGTGAAGCTTAAACTTTTAAAATTTTAATTAAGTCTGTTACTAGAAATGTGCTACTTAGATAAAATAATTTCTCTAATTCATGACATATCTTTGCCAGCATAACCTTCGTCCTGAGGAGAACATGCAGTCAGTGAGACCTGGTGATTTTTCAGCAAATGAAATGGGGACTGTCAGATTTCAGTGTGACTTTTGATTTTTGAACCTGCAGGCAGAAATGCGTGAAATGCCCTTCATCAGCCATCTTAGCCGCGTCATATTCATTTTTTCTCTCTTTCTGTGGCTGCATACCAATAGAAAGAGCTGATAGTGAGACATTTCAGCTCTATGACTTATGCTTCTGTATATTCTCCTATGCAGTCCTTGCATGGCCTGATATTTGCCCCATAAGCCTGCTATAATCCATTTCTAGGACAACTTTAGGGATAAAGGAAAGAACTTGCTGCTCATCTTTTTTTTTTTTTTTTTTAAGTAAGTAATTTGTTTCTTTGTCTTGAGCAGCCTCAGTTTATACCATAGGAGAGACAATGAGGCTATAGCACAAGCTTTGATCTCATTCCCATTGCTGGAAATTGCAGAAATCTGTACTGCAATATAGTGACTGGTCCAGCACAGAGGTAGATGTCACTGGCAGATATTCATATGTCAGGGTGGTTTTATTTTCATTAGTTTATGTTATTATTTTATTTTTCTAATTTACTCGGTATGAAGCAGATGCTTTGGATAAAATGTTTAATCCTTAGTTTTCTTTAGGTCTTAAAAAATTAAGCTTCTAAATATAATTCTTCAAAACAGAGCCCATCAGGAAGCTATGGAATAGGGACACAATATTACCTAGAGGTTAGACCTGGGAAAATCCAATTTTTCTGACTGTGACTTAGTCCACCAATAATCTACAATATGTCATTGAGTGCTAAACTTTCAGACAATCTCAGATTTTGGACACAATTTTGTAACCGTTGAAGTTGGAATTTAGCTAAAGAGCCGAGGTAAAGGCCCTCAAACACCAGGCAGGTTAATAAAAGCTGCTGTTGCCCAATGCAGTTGAACATTATGACAGCTGAACATACATTTTCAGAGACGGGAAATTGACTTTGTTGAAAACTAACACCCTAAAATGGAAGCACTCCCATTTACAGGCTGTTTTTTGAAAATTTAGGCTTTCATCTCTGTATGCCTTGGTTTCTGCTTCAGTAAAGTTGAGAATCACTAAGATGTGCCTTGAGATACTCAGGTAAAGGATGCTGTGCTACAACAAAGTATTTTATGCTCCTTTTGATAGTGGAACATCCACTTTTTTCAGGCTGAGTACCTGAATCATTATTTCTTTTGTACCAGGGAATACTTTTTAAAATAAACCGGAAAAGGAGTTTTTATTTTAGGTCAAATGGTACTCAGACCTCTTCACAGCTGTCCTAATTTTCCCCTTACTTATTGTAGTGATAAAGTAAGATTTGTTTCACTGAAGTCAGTGGAAAGAAACTTTTGGTGTTGTTTTGGTTGTTTAATTGTGGGTTTTGTTTTTTCCTTCTTTTCATGCTAAAAGTAAGCTTTCAAGTTAGAGTCAAACTAGGCATCAAACCCTCAGTATGTGCCCACAGTTTCAGTTTCAGTCTTGTGAGCCGGACTGCAATACAAGTACTTCAGCACAATGATAAGGATCATTAAAAAAAACCCAAAACCTAAACCTTGATCAGAACTCATTCAAGAGCACACTGAATCCTCTTTACTTGATTCAACAGATCGCTCATTAGAGACTAGCTATGAGAGCTGTGAGCTAGATTTGACCTTTAGGTTGCAGACCTCTGGAGGTTGCAGTGTGGCATGTGGCAACTGCAATGCCAGGGTAAGCTGGCCTGTATATGCAGATGCACCAGGATCCGGAAAAGGAGGCTGGTTTTCCTTCTCCCTATGGTATTCACCAGACCATGGTCAAAATAGGGAAATCTTATACATATTTTATTTAATATGCATAATATTCCTAATTTTATAATTAATTATTAGCTTTCAAGAAATGGCTTTCTAGTGTTTCAACTGGTTCCGGTTAAAAGAAGGTCATCTGGAAGTAAATTAGAGGATTTTGTGGTCTAATAATAAGCACACAATTTGTTCACTCTGATAGAATTAACGGGACAATTTACAAGTGATGACTGTTATGTAGGTAGTAGCTGGAGTTCATTACTTATATCCTGTTCTGTGGTGTTATCGATATTGAGCATTTTTCTGGGGGAAAGAGGTTTTCCAGCTTTCTTCATTGGTGAAAATTAAATAGCTGGAAAAAAATGATTTCCAGAATTCAAAGGAATTTATAGCAAGTTACATCCTTGCTTGTGTTTCTATATGAAGCAATGTGAAAGCACTTAGAAGTGCTGAATCCCCGTTTTATTTTTTGTTCCCCCTGCTCCACACACAGAGCTTTGTTTCCTGCTCTTGAGAAACAAAGCAAGACTTATGAGTTCTTCCTAAGGCTATACTCGTGTTTGTTTTATTTGTGTCCAGCTCCTCCTCAAAAGCACCTAGGAAAGATAAGTGTCCTGACTTGAAATGGCTGGCAAAGTACTGTCATTTTATCCTTTTATTGTTTCGTTGTTTTTGCGTAATGATCATATCATGATGATGAGTGCCTAAAGCATGAGTGCCAAATTCATATTGCTGTCTGTTCCTATTTCCAGTTCATATGGCAGTTTTCTGAGTACAATTAATTTTGAGAACTAAAAAGGAATGTGATTTTTACAGTAGAAAAAACAAGGTACTAAGCTGTAGTCCGGTTAAGGAGCCTGGCTCCTCTTATCCATAAGTAAATTGCATGAAATCATGGTGTTTGGACTTAAAATAAAGGGTTGTGAAAATTAAGCTGTCAGGCCATATTTATTCAGTTAAACATGTAGCCTGTTTTATAGAAATTCTGGGAACTGAGACACTGCTATAGAAGCTATTGGCTCAACAAAGTCGTTTACCTTGATGTTACTAGAGAGAATTGGAGATACTGCCCTGGTAACCAAGCAGAGGCCTCTGCTTCACCATTGCTATGCCCAGTTGTATACTGAGCCAGAACAACCATTCATTGTGTCACCATCAGTTATAAGGAATTTGCATCATCATTTAGACTGTCCTCAGACCTTAGGTAATTATTTCCTCTGTTTCCACCTTGCACTCCTCTGAACTTTCTTGACCATCTACTCTATTATCTAATTGGTTGTGCTATTAGGAGCATTTTTCATCATGTCAGGTATTAGGGATGTTTTCATTTCTTCAGCTCTTTCACCCTGGTTTTTCTTCCTGGATTAACTAACCCGTACATTCAGTAATTACCAATAACCAGATCCTCAGCTATCTCAAGCACATTAGTTCCTTATAATTTGCTGAAGGGAGAGGGATATTCTAACATTATTATTAGGTATGAACTGAAAAAATGAGGAGAATCTCTGTAAACAGTCTTTTATTGTAAACAGTCTTTTATTGAAAAGATTTTTAAAACTTCCAACTGGACGAAAAGTGAGACATTTAATCTCTTGCTATTCCTGTAGGAGAATTCTGTCCTCTTTCAACTACCCTTTGAGTAGAAAGCAAACCTTCAAACTCAGGGAAAAAATGTATCCTTCTAAAATAATTAGAACCTCAGGAGCGTGATACTAATTTTTCATTATCTAAGAAATTAATAGGGTGTTTTTATGTGTACATTAGAAACAAATGACCCAGAGTGTTCAATTCCTTATGAACCCTAGAGAATTTCAACAAGTCAATGAAATGGAGTGTTTTGAAAAGCTGGTAAATACAGCTGGAAAATTTCTCCCCTCCTCCTGAACTATCCTGACCATGGCACAAACCTACACTGCAGTGAAAGGAATTCAGCTGAAAGAACTGCTTCTTGTTAAGCAGAGAAAGGAAACATTTTTAATTACAATTTTACTGCAGGCCAGCCTGTCAGCAAGTCCACTGCAGAACAGATAGAAAGGAAAGATAGAGGAGAGAGAAAGAAAAGAGAAGATGAATCAAAATTCAGATGAAAAGAGGAGTCGCAGTCAAAGAAAAAAAATAGGAAAATTCATTCTTCCTCTGACAAAGCTACTTCAGATATTGTGAACAAACTACTGTTGACAGGAAAGACTCAGTTCCACTGACCAGAGCAAGGAAAGTTGAATATATGAAACAACTGGAACTGAATGAGTAACATGAATATTCATTTACCTTTTAAATAGATTTACTTAAATTGTGCTTGAGTCATCTTTTTTGTATGCTCTTGAAGACTATTCTAGTGAATAATCTAGTAGTGAATACAGAGGGTGACTATCAGTTGATTAATGAAGAGTGTTTGAATGTGTGTATGGACTTTATTATTAAAGTACTAATATTTCAGAATCTTTAACAAAAGAGGTATACACAAACACAGGGTACAAGTCTTTATTAAAATTCCTTTCTTTCTTCCCTTTTGGGTATGACAAGACAGAAAAATATCTATTAGTGAACATTACTGAACAAAAAAAAACAACAAAACAACAAAAAATCTTTTATTAACTACTGATAGCAGACAGTAGCCCGTAAGTAATCTTATCACACCCTGCCTTAAGTGCTTTAAATATTTTCAACTCATAAAGGTTCAAAAGTTTATTGGCATTCAAATTCTATTGGCTTTCATAACAGTAGAGATTATAAGACAGTTTTGTTAGGGTATTAAAAATAGTGTTTGTATTGCTGTATTGTAACTATGATCTGTGTACTTGCTTACATTAAAAATACAGCATGTGCTGTATGTATTTCTGTGAAATATTGATTTACTACAGTGTATGCAAAGCCTGTTGATCTGCTGTTTAAGAAGTGTTTGTCAAAGCATGCGATAGCAACAATGGACAATCTCTGCAAGGAGCAACTTTGGCAAAAATTAAGGCAAATGCAAAATAAATTAAAAGAAAGGTTAATTAGTATTTGCATTTGAGAATCCAATGTACAGAATTTTGAAAATTTGCTAAAAAGAACACGTGTATATTCACTTGTATACAGCTATAATGCACCACACTGCCTGAATTTGAAATATCCAGTGTTGCAATGCAATGATCGCTAGCTGTAAACCAAATTCAGCTAGAGAGATTAGCCAATGTTAATTCTTGTTAGGCAAGGCTCTTTTACTTCCTATACCTAACAATTATAGTTGCATTGCTTCCATTGAGCTTGCAATATCTGTAACAGAGGGCATGGACTTAAAAAGAATGTTGTTTTGCAGCTTGAGCTGTTATGGTCTTGTTTTTACCTTCTTTTTTTAGGGATGGGCCTAAATTGCAATGTTCATATCCGCAGTTCCCATGACTGACTGTGCAGGTCTGCAACTGACTTCCTCACAGTTTGGAGATGCAGATCAGATTCAGGATTTTATTTTGGATAAGACACCAGCCCTGGTGGAGTTTGTTCACAAAGGACAGGGCTGAAGCGTGTCACCCCTGCGTGCGCAGTGAACACAGGCACAGGGAGTCCTGTGCTCTCTGTCCAAACACTCAGGTCTGGGCAGACGGCAGATGCTCGTGTTGTGGGCTCGTGCCGCTGCCACCGCTGCCACCTGCTTTGGGCCCTGGAGAGCCGGCCCCAGACTTGGAGAAGGCAGCCAGGGCCCACACAGCGGTGGCCCCAGAGACCGAGCTGTGGCAGCGGCAGGACAGCCTTGGTGACATTGCCAGGTCTGCCAGTGTCCCAGGGAGCCAGCTCTGCTATTTGTCCTGCTAAGAAAGGAGCCGGATGAAGGAGGCATTAATGAGGAAGGGACTGGGGCTGCTCGTAGCAGCAGTACCCTCTGCTTCCAAGGCTGAGCAGCAGGGATGATTTTCCAGGTCTAACTGGTTGTACGCTGATTATTGGCCACCAAAAAGCCACTGGGCTTACACTAGAGAAGTCTTGAGCCAGGCACATTTGACATGTGATTTGCTGGTTCTATGGTTTTCATGCTATTTTTTTAAATAGAAACTAGGTCAGCAGCAACCAACAGGAAAGAAGGAAAGATGGGGGAAGTTGCTGCCAAGTGAGTGTGTTTAGGGAGCAGGAAGGGCCAAGTGCCTGCTAGGACAGGTAGCATGGGAGCAGGGCCCAGATCTGGGAACCAGCAGCCCCAAACCCTGAATGAGGAACTGCGGAGGGGAACAGGGAGCAGTGGGCAAGTCCTCAGCAGGGCCAGAAAAGAAACCTCTTCAGATTGGTGGAGTCTGTGCAGAATTTGCTAAGATGAGAAAGTCACAAAATTATTTAAACCGAGCCTAGAATAAAAGACTGAGTAAGCAGACGGAGAGCTATGTATAAAACTTTAAGTTTTAAAGCCACTTGGTAGCCCTGGGGGAGTCCACAGTAAGGAAATGGTTTGGAAGGAACTTCAAAGCTTTTGGTCAGCAAGACAAACAGCTTTGAGGCTGCAAGATGTTCTTATATGCCTAAACTTCAATCTCTCTGAAGATCAGATTGATATAATACAAAGAATTTCTCTCTTCAGTTGTTCTGCAGCTACCTGTAGCAGGTCTCCTGTTGCTAGATCGCTCTGGCACTTTGTACAGGAAGGCAGAGGCACTGAACTTTATGACAGAGGAGTTTACAAATCACTTGGTTAGCCAGAAGAGAGTTTCTAGAGTCTGACACAAACTCTCATTAATCCCATTATCATTTTTCAGAATACCCTGGGAAATGGGTGTGTGTCTCCGTATGCACACTACATATATAACCTGTAAGGGAGAGCGATCGGCACCCTCACTATAGTGGGTTAGCAGCATCATTCCTACATTGCTAGAGCATAAAGGCCCTACATGAAATTGGGGCCTGTTTGGTGGATGCTGTTGACACAAACACAGCAGAAGATGCTCTATTACACGCTGTCCTGGCCTCAGCAGTCAAAAGAGATGTATCTGGCTCTGAAACCACAGTTCAGGCTGCCATCCCTCATTCTTGTCAGGCTGCAGCGCTGGAGGCTGCTCTCCGCATCTCCACCCCACTGCAGGTGGATGTATCCCGTAGAAAGGAGCCAATGTGTGGGATACCTGCTGGGCTTTGCCTATCTGAATAGAGGAGACACAAAAAGGGAGCTGTATTGCCCCCATGGGGGATAAAAGCTTAGTGAGCCTGAGCAGTGTCAATCTGGCAGTGAGGACCAGAGCCAGGAATGTAATTCTTGTTTTACAGAAGTATTTTTTTGTATTTAAGAAGTGAGTTTGTTACAGTAAGATTTCAAAATGTTGAGTCAGGCAGGACACTGGTTTTCAGAACATGAGAAGTTAACAATGGGTTGTATTTTTTTTTTTCTTGTGAGTTACTGGATCACAAAATAGGAAAGGGAAGAAGGGATTAATTTCATTGAAATGCTGACAATTGTTTTAAAACGTATCCAACAGTTGGTCAAGAGCTTCATTTAAACTAATGCTATTTAGCTAGCTTTGCTTGAGAGCCCAGAGCTGCTGTGTCTTGCTACATAGCAGCACAGAAATATAAACTATTTGCCTCTCCCTTCTTCATGAGTACAGTAATAATCACCCAGGATGGATTTTAGAGAAAATGAACCAGTTCTAGAAAGAGTCTTACTAATAACTTTTGTAAGTATTGTTTATTCCACTATGACTGGATGAAAATTTTGTAAAAAAATTAGAGACCATACTGCAGAATTTAATTTGGAAGAATCAGAAAGACAGCAACCTTGCAGAGATGTCTGGAGCTCGTTCCTACCATCCAAATCTGTAAAACTTTTACAGAGCTATATAGGTGAGTTGGCTGAATGTTAATGTTTGCAAAGATTAAGAGTAAAGGTAGTGACCTGAAGCCAAGGTAGAGAGTACAGTGATTAACGACTTTCCATAACTACTTCCAGTAAGGTACTCCAGACTGTCATGCTTCCTATATTTTTGGATCTGTATATCTCTTATCCTTCTCCTTCATATTTTTGAAGGAATTTGAAATATATGGCTAATAAAATCTTTCATATAAAAATAAAGAAATGCTATTTAATTTTTAAGATATAAAAGACATTTTTAGTTTCTGATATGTAAATTATGCTTTATGTCACTTCCTTCCAGACTTACCCCTACAGGATGTGGTGGTTTGACTTCCCTGGCCAAACAGATCCCACAGGCAGGCAGGTCATTGGAAGGAGTCTGCAGAACTGGCCAAGGCGTGGTATTTCCAGTGTCTCCTGTTTCACAGGAGATGGTGATGTTAAAACTCTCCTTTGTTATGAATCAGAATGACACTAGATTAAAAAGAAAGATCTTGCAGGTTAGAAATTAAAGGAGGGGAAAGTCCCATCTTTTTAAAACATTAAGTATTTCTGAAATTACATCGTCCAGCTAGCATTGGCATTGCCAGCTGCTGCTGGAAATTTAGCCAGGCTACCTGAACAAGTTACCAGGAGTCACTGTTACTGGTGCTGCAATGATTGCTCTAGAGCATACCCCTCCCTTAAGTAAAGAAACAGTAGTTAATTCCTACTTCATATCTGCTGTACATGCTGTACAGCATAACTGTCATGCTGTAAATCCATCTCCTCAGTTTCCTTAAAACTACTTGTTGGAGAAGCCTTGCCCAAGAATGGTATAAATTTGTGAGAGCCCATTGACTGAGGAGCCTGACATGTCCTGCATGACAGGGTTGGCCTGGGAGCCGGGGTGCACCAGGGCTCTGCCGGGACACCAATTTCTGCAGAATTCTGCTGAAGACTCAGTGAAAGTTCATCATCATGTCTGAGAGGCTTCTGCAGAACGCTTCAAGGACTTTGTGTGGGGTTTTTCCAATGAAACAGCACATTTCAAAGGTCCTAGCCCTGCTCCTATAGCATTTCTTACACTTAGCCATCTCCACAGGAAATCACAGTAGCTCCTATCCTCCCCTCCATCATGGTGAACTCCTGAGGGAATGTGAATATCCCCCATGACTGCAGTATAACTGAACAGATTGGTTATTTATTAGGTGTCTACTCTATACTCAGAACTCCTGTTGACTTCAAAGAATGACAGGAATAGACTCTAAATGAACAATTGCTGAAGATAAGAAATATACAAGCAGGGAAAAAATCCTCCTAAAATAGCTTAAGACCCTGAGTACAGGCTCAGAGGTACTTCTAATAACAAAGTAATAGCATCTTCCTGTGATTTTTACATATCCTCTTAGGTATAATTAAGAAGAATTCTGAACCTTTCTGCAAAAATGGCATGGCCCTATAATATTAGTTTACAGCTTACTTTGAACCTGAAATAAGTAATTATTGCAGAGTAAGGGAGAAGGGTATGGTGCTAGACAAACCTCATGTTTAGCAGTCCCTAATCTTTCAGGCTGTTAGAATCCAATACTGATCCAAATTCGAACAAAGCAAATAGCACCCTGGAAGAGCCTTAAAATCTGGTTTAGTGCAACTCTTGTCCTGATTTCTGAATTTGGTCCATTTTAAAAGATAAATATTAATGATTTAAGCAACTACTGATTAATACTTTTCTCTTCTGGACCTTTGTTGCATTACTTTAATAAATACTTTACGAGGTTCAAAGGGAGATTCCTTGTGTGATTTTACGCCTGGATATTAGTCTTAAACATTAGCCTTTGAAATATACTGTTTTCCTTGTGTATTGATTAAGTCATATTGATACAGATTTGCTCTTTTGTTACATGACTGCACTTGTATCCCACAAGAAATACTTTTCTTGAAAGAAAGAACTTTTGCAGCATGGCGCATGAAGTCTCGTGTTGCCTCTCTCATGATGCATTAAGGGGGTTGTTCCCAAACTCAGTGAAACTTCTTGTAGGATATAAGTTGCAAACTTTTGTTTATCTGTGTTAAGACTTGTTAATTGGTGTAGATTAATTCTGAGAATATAAGAGAATTTACATTTGATTAGTTTTCATCACAGAAGCATTAGTCATTTTAAAAACTAGTTCTCAGAGGATTTTTTCCTAGCACTCCATTACTCCTTCAGACAATCCCTGTGAGAATGCTGAAAACATAACCTATAAAGTCTATTTTTACCAAGCAGAGTTTACTTATCAAAGCTGAGCTTCTTTTTTAACTAACATGACAGTGGCAGGTCTTGCTGTGGCTGCAGGCAGAGCACTCTTGACACAGACAGTATAAACACTGGGAGAATGCAATGTAGGTAGCAGACATCCCAGCGCTGCCTCTGGAATTTGGACTATTCCTATGACACATTATTAACAGTATAGTTATCTTAAGTTTCTATGATTAATTTCACTTGGTAATAAAATGATACATTCAGGCACGGGCATAAACACAGAAGCTGAGATTTTCAGGCACCCAATTCTCCTCACTCCAGTGGAGGTTGTGCAGCTAGAGCCTCTTATCACCTTTGCAGCTCCAGCCTGAACTTTAAACTTCGTTAACAGAAAAATTCCTTGGCCACGCTGAATGGGGCTGGCAGCGCGGCGTGTGCTAGTACCTTACTCCCTCCCTCAAGCCGTGGCTTGCTTCATCACTCTGGCCCCTTTCACTAGGACTCCCGGACTTGGGGCACACTGCAGGCCTTCATTTGTCCCCTGCCGAGCTGTCGGCTCGCAGGCAGCACAGGAGGCACCCTGCTACACCAAGCCTGTACCAGCTTTACTAGGTGTTGACTGTTTCCACTGAATGAGTAAAAAGAGGAATACGTTAAGCTATCTCAAAGACTTCACAAGCACATTTTATGGGAAGCCTAGTTTGTCTGCTGCAGAAGAAGAAACGGGAGTACTCGTGCGGTTTGTTTGTTTTGATAGCAGATTTTATAGAAGTTTTTTTCTGAGAGTCTAGGTTACAAATAGAGAATATGACACCCTTGAGTAAATATATCTGTGAGGCAGCAAACTGTTAATGTTATTAATGACTATAAACTGAAAAAAAAAGATTAAATTTAGGAATGATCAATTTAGGATAATTACTCCACCAAGAAATCTCACAGCAGCATTATCAGTTAAAACTTCTTATATAATTTTGACAAACTATTCGATTTGTGTTTCACCAGAATAACTTTAGTATTCTTCTTTGCAATAATTTATCCTCAGTGACTTCCAAAGGAGCAGAAGTTGAACAATGATCTTAGTATAAATCAAAGATACCAGTTAATGTTTTTGTCTGATTAATATCTTTCCTCGACAATAACACGAACTGATCAAACAGCTCAGACAAAAGTCAGCGTGGTTGTTGACATTACCATGTCATCAACACACAGACAACATCAATTGCAGAAAGTGTAGTTATACCACTTCCAATTAGCATTTCATCATTTGAAATAATTAAACAGCAAAGAGCTCTTAAGCTAGCAAACAGCAGATGAAATGCTTTAAATATTTTCCCTTCTTATGTTGCTTCTCAACAGACAATGTTATGTTGCAAGCCCATCAACTCAAATTTTAATTCATGGATTACCATGTAAAATAAATTTTGCTTTCATGAAAGAAAGCAAACAAAACCATATTTTAGAGCCAACAGTGCCATTCTAAGCAGACTTCTTTTCCCTGCAACTCTACCATTAGACTGCAGACAAATTTGAAGGGTGTGCATGCTGTATGAGACTACACACGTAGTCTTCTAGGGAAAGAAAATCCTGATCTGGGAGTCATGTCATGCAATTAATTTTAAAGCAAAATTCCTCCTCCAAAATGATAAAAGTCAAAAGCATGGTATGCTGCTTAATCAGGCAGCATCTGAATTTCTGTAGCTAAGATTACTTGCTGAAAAATCACACAGTATTTTTACAAATACGTTTCAAAATACTCTGCTAAGCTTGTCTTTGGTAAGTTAGAAGAGCATAATTAGCACTTCATGAGACGAAGAGGCTTACAAATTTATGTTTACTCTAGTACAGGCTCTACCACCTTGTTACGTGGGGAATGTACACCTTCCAGTGGGTAGAAGTCTGAATCCTGTGCTAAAAACCCCAGCTGGGTTAGGCTGTGAGTGGCAAACGGATCTGTCAGTATAGCCACTCTGGAGTGCACACGGCCTCCCCCAGACTTCGGGGGTGTCTTTACTGATTTAAAGACTCATCTGTGCAGATCCACTGCAGGTTAAATGTTTTGGTACACACAACAGTCTTGGATTCACACAGCACTAACTATGTGGCTACCATTCATCAAGAAAAAACATGTTCTAGGGAGGCAAAAAAATGTTAAATATTTTTAAATTAGGCCTATAAATGATTCGAGGTTGTGTTTTGGTTTTGTGGCTGAGTTGTGTGACAGCAGCCCGGAGGCTGCCTGTTCAGTCAGCAAGAAAGCTATGCAGGAAGCTAGAAGGGTGGGGTATTTTACATCAGAATCATACTGGTAATTGGCAAGGGAAGTTTGCTAGGATTTAGGAGCACAAATATGAGTGGTCCAAAGGCAGAACGACTCTTCTCCTTAAAAGGAGCACATTGGGCAACTGTGTATACAAGGTTGAAAGATTAAGTGAAGCCTCTGGAATGAGGGTGAAGGAAAATATTGCTTAAAGTGGAAATACGGTGGTTCCTTCATCGACAGCTCCTGGAGAGGTCCTGGCCAAGAAAATAGCTTATGTTGTGGAAGCTGAACGGCAGCTTCTCCAGGCAGGTTTCCAGGATGGAGAATATTAACTAGAGGTACTGAAAACATGCAAGTTTGTTGGAGAACGGGGGTCAAGATGTCAGGTGCCAGGCCAGGCGTGCTGGTGCCAGACAAGGTCACAACTCCGCAAAATGAGAGCAAAGCAAATAACATTTTTAAAGCAAAAACAGTTAGATTAAGGAGTGAAAGAACAGGGCATCCATGTGAACATTTGCTCATAACAGTGTGAAGCATTCCACAAACTTACAAGGTAAAATGAGGTTTGGAGAAAGATAAATAAATAAATAAATAAATAAATAAATATTTTTTTACTTATGCAAGAGATGCATTCAGTTAAGTGGGAGCTAAGTGAATCGGAGAGACATGACAGTTGACTCAGGGCAAAAAGTATCTATATACTACCCTTCAGTAATGACACAGGAAGAGAAATACTTAGAATATGATCTAAAACTTTGAAGAAATGTAAATACAGGTTTATCAGTGTTTTAATTGCACCCTACTGTGAAAGGATAATAGCACATGCAATAAACATGTTTCCATGATCTCTAATTACTATAATTACAAAAGAGGTGGAACTAAAATATAATAATGAGACATGCTGATCTGACTCTATTAATGAAGATATTTATGTAGGTAATTAGAAATATTTACTGTGGTCTAATGGCTTCTGGCCAAGATGGAGTCAAGAGACAAAAAAGAAATGAAAGGTGTATCTACGCACGTAAACATACCATCTGGCATTGTTCTGAACGGGATGATCAGGTTGATGGGACATTGTGCAGTGCCATGCAAGATACTCATGCAGGCTATGCAATCTGTTTCACTTGGTTAGCGTCATGCTCCATCAAGGTGACACTCTGAGGAGAATTAATTTACCTTGGGCAGAGTATTGCATTGGTGAAGGTAAATTGTTACCACTTCTGGAGCTAACTTGTTTACAGCTAGTTCAGGGGTGAAGAGAAATGTTATCAAGGAGTTGTTTGTGAGAAGTAGATTGATGTAAAGACAGACTTAGTTTAAAAAGTCTGAAGTAATTGGGCCTTTCTAATCTTTCATGGTGTGTGCTTCAGGTATTAGAGACCAGTTTAGGGGTTCTTTATTGTTTTAAAATCCCGTTATTTGTTCATATCTTACATTTTATGGGCAATATATGAGTCTGCATGTAAACTGCATTTTGGAAATACTGCTTTGTGATATTGTATTTACCATTGGTGATGCGGTAAATCTCCAGTAGGGAGATTCACAGGAATGGAGTCTATCTAGGATGAATAATGAATATAATGAATATAATGGAGGATCTGTATGTTATCTAGCATCATTAGACGAGAGGATTCCGCTTCAGACAGATAGAAGATTGTATGGTAATTGCTGAAGGGGAAAGCACTTGAACTGATTCAAAGAAAAAAAGCTGTAAGTACAGGTCATCTTAAAAAAATCATGGCACTGATGTCCTTCAGGCACAGTGGGTTTCTATGCAAAACTAAAAGAAGCTATATAATGTGCTTACAATGAATAGGCCAACAGAAGTGAACTTTATATTTCCTCTTAAAATTTTTAAATGCAAACTTGTCTCAAGTCTCTCTCTCTTTTTTTTTTTTTTTTAATGCCATAAGGACTCTGGAAATGTATTCAAAAAATATCAAATTCTGTCTGTTCAGAAATACAGGTTGAATGTAGGTATGAAATGTGTTTCTTCTCCTCTTATCACACCCTGAAAATAGATTTCATCTGGTTTCTGTGAAAGGCTTCTCCAAAAGGTGTCAATAAACTTTCCCAAAGAGCTATCACTTTATCAGCAGTTCTGCAGTTTAGAAGCAGAAAAGCTAGGGAAATTGGATTTTTTTTTTTTTTTTTTTGATTACCACTCTTTGAAAACTCAGGCCAAGATCATATCTCCCAGCTGGAGATAAAGCTCATTTGTATTGTACAGATTTTTAAGTCTCATTTTATTAATGTTTCAGAGAGATACTTTTTTTCTGATTGCTCTGTCTCTTGGTTTTCCTTCTTTTTCAAATGAATCTCATTCTCCTGATAGCATCCTTTACTTAGAAGTGACTGTTCCTTAGGAGGAAGTTTAAAAAAAAGAGGACGAATGAGAAAATGAAAAAATGCAGCTTAAGATGCATCAAATTGCATTTCCATAAGGATATACTAACTATACTCAGAGAGTTTTTGGAGCAGTTGTCTGGCATCATATTGGATATGTATTTAGAAATGTGAGCACTTTAGGATGTGATTTCATCCTATCACCATCCTAAGTGCTAAATCTTAGAGATGCTATTACATTTTCCAAACATCTGTTGCTTTGGCTCCCTTGTGTTTTTTAGAGAAGTGAATCTTGATCAAGGCCCAGCACATTCATATTTCCATTTCATTTCACCTCTGATTTGATGGGAGACCCTATGTCTCTGGTGGGAGACAACTGTGGCTACACAGCCAATTCTGCCACTGATCCTCAGTGTAGCTCTGAAGTAAGTGTTTTTACTTCCCTACTTTCATGTCTATAACAAGGAGAAGAGAATGGAGAAGGAAAGTTTTCTTCTCTTGAAATGTGCTTTCTGGGGTTGTAAATTGAATTTTCAGTCCCAAAAACTGTTATACTTTTGAGGAAAAATAATGAGCGTTAAAAATGGGAAGCAGCCAGGAAAAAAATTTCTGAGCTAGATATAAGCCTTGCAGAATATGTGAGATCTTGGGGAATTATTGTGTGCGATTTAATTTCCATGCTTTTCCATTTATTCTCAATGGCATCTTTCAAAAGGTGGCAATCAGTGTTGTGTTCATACTAAACATTTAATTTTTCTCTGGCAATAGAGACACCTTTTGACTCTAGCCACTGGTAAATAAATACAGAAATAAAATTGGAGGTGTTTTCCAATTGTTGCAATAATGAGGAAGGATTGAAAGTTAATTATTCAGTAATAATGAAGCTAATTATTCTGATGCAGCTTTCTTTATTGAGGGGTATGTACAATGTCCTGTTTCCTTGAACTCACAGACACAAACAACAGGGAACTGTTTCTTTGCTCAGTGCCCCAAGTCTCTTGGTCTTGACTTCAGATGGCTTTCTAGGTTTTTTTTTTTCTTCTTCTTCTTCTTTTCCCCAAATAGGCAGAGGACAGGACACATCTGTCCTAAGTTGACATCTAGAAGTCAGTCATCTTGGTCCAACCCCATTGCCTAGGGATTTTCATAGTTAGTGAGGAGAAACAGTCATCTTTAGAGTGCAGTTCACCTCATTTTACAATAGGCATCTCAGATAAGCACGATGGATCCCCTTTGGAAGCACTTTATCTCTCTCTATAGATTGTGAAAAAAGGTTACAGGGACTAGTTTAAATATGGATGTGTAAAATTAGAAGAAGTGAATCCCACTGCAGTGCTCACTCGGGCCACTTTTGGAGCTTTCTTCTCTGCACATTATGTGTTTCTATGACTTCAGCATTCAAGCTGTCATAGATCTTATTTAAAGAATTTCAACTTGGTGACAATGCTTATCAATTTTGTCATCAATGAGTGACATTTTGGGACTCATTAATGAAATTTTTAAAAAGTATAAAATCCCCCAAATCTTCTAGAACCTTATTTTATAATGTTCCTTTGCCTCACTTGTTCTTCCACTGATGTCTTCCCTTTAGCCAGAACCTTATCCAGCCTTACTGTTCTTGTAGTGATACACATCCTTTCCACCAAAATAATTAGTCACGCATTGGCATAACAAATACGTTACTCCTAGCTTAGAGATACTGATCTAAAATGCACCTTATCTCATTCTATAAAGGTGTCCCGTGTGAATCTTTGGTAAGGAAATACTGATTTTTTTCCTGTTTTCTAACTCCAGATTTCCAATGATTCTGCCTGGTTGAGTGCTATACTAAACCTTTACATGCTTTTGAAATCACATTAGTAATTCTCTTGTTGCTGGGATCAGTACTTTAATCATTTGCTCAGTATTTTTGACAATCAAAAATTTAATTAAAAAAGGAAAATCAGAGCAAGCAAAGAAATCATAAACCAATGGATCTGGCAAAGGTAATAAATACTCTACTTTTGTACGTGAATATATGACATCCTGCATGCAATATCAACTAGTTTTCCATGTTCACTTTTAGGAGAATACATTGACAAATGAATCTAAAGAATGGCACCAGTGACTGTTCAGAAATGATGGTCTTAGGACAGTATGACGTGATAGCTATTTAAAAAGCTAAAGGGAATAGACTAGACATTATGACACTTTTTAAATTGTTTCCATTTGACATAATTAAGTGGTTCCATTTTGGGTCATCCATTTCACAAGCTTTTTTTAGCTTGTCTGCTTTAGTTTTTGTTTTGGTTTTAACCAGTTTTGACAAGCTCTCTGCTATTCTGCAGTCCTGTTACACATTAGCCCAGCTTCCCTTACTGTGACTCAGTTGCCCATAAGGAAAAAAAAAAAGTGTTGTGCTGACGCTTTTGTCTCTGAATATGCATCTTCAGCTAGGCATTCTCTCATCCATTGTTTGAACTGGAGGATGAATTTTGCTGGACATTTATAATACTGTCTGAACTGTGCCCATTTTTCCTTGGTATTGTCACTTAAAGGAGCTATTCCTCTTAGTTTTGTGCAGTAGTATTGCCATTATATCTGTAACAGCCAAAAGATAAAAGCAAGGTAAGGTAGAGAGTAGTAATGTAAATTATAAAGTCACTGACAAGGAAAAAATTGATGAGCTTCTGCGCGCATAAGCCCTTCTTCGAGTATGAAACAGCAATAGTGGTCCTCAGCTAAATAATAGATACAGCTAACAGGACAAAGCTTCAAGGATGAAAGGATCAGCTCCACAGGCTTTCTTGAAGTCTGGGCATATGAACCACAGTACTCAAACTGGATACAGAGAAAATACCTGGGAGACATTCACAGTTAAGACATAACAAACATAAATAAAGCATACCGAGAAAGCTAGGGGGTAAAAGATCAATACTGAACCAGATCAGCTAATAGTGGATGGTATAATGAGAAATAGTCTCCCTATAAACTTCACCTCTTTTATATTTTTTTCATTGTTGCCAACACATTTTTATTTTTCAACTGAATTCATCTTTTTTTTTCCTATTCATTCAGTAATGTCTTAAAAACAGATTAGAATCCCTTTCCTTTCCACCTGCAGAGCTGCATGTTTAAGATCCTTGTAATCAGCTTTCAACACCCTTGCTTGTTACTCCTGGTCCCTGGCAATAAGGAAATATCCAAGTTTGTGCTATTTCAAGTTTGAGGTCTCTTAGAAAGCTTTCAACCCCCTCCACTAAACCTGATCTGCAAATTTGCCATCTAGCGGAGAGTCTGTCTGTTGATCCATTCTTAGGTTATCCGCTAAGGCTTGACTGTTCCAGAAACACATATCAGCACCAGTTTGAGAGGAAATCTCTTTCTTTCTCATTTTAGCTCCTGGTTTTCACCCTGGCTATCTCTGGTGGCTGACTGCAGATGTCATAGCAAGGATCTGCAGAAGGTCTTGATTTCAGATTCTGTTCCAACAGGAATTTCTACTGTCTCATCAGCAATAATTCACATGAGTTAGTAATGGAAGTCTCTTTCCCTGTTTTGTTTTTGAAATGTGTATGCATATTTCTACATGACACCTTGCTATAGCCATGATGGTCTGAGAATACTGAAAGGACAGCTTTTTTGATCTGATATCAGCTAGAAGGTATTACTTGTGTGTACTAACTTGCCCTGTCCAACACCAGTTTAATTCAAATCACTAAAGATTTATAATTCAAATCACTAATAAAAATATGATATAGAAGATGACTTGGGAGAAACTACTTCAGGAACCCATTTGAAATGCCAAGTGCGAAAGTAAAACATTTTTGACTAGCTGTGCACCCAAAGGTAATTTCAACTTAAGCATTTATTCTGTGCTTACTTCTGAATTTCTCTTAGTTCATCTAAAAAAGTATATTGAAATGAAATAAAACACATCTATTTTATATCTTTAATCACTAAGTCAGTTGTCCCATAAAAGAAGAAAATTAGACTGAGTTCACATGACGTAAATTAGCCAATATTTATTTCCATATATACATCATCAATTTTCTAGGAACTCCTAGTGCTCTACAGTTTTTTAAATGTATAATATGTCAGAATATTTTCAAGTATATTCTAAGATCATTCTCAGATTGAATTCATACTTGTTAATTATGGGTGAATTTCATCTGGCAGTTGATTTGAACACACATACTAAATCTAAATATTCAGCACTCCTAGCAGCACAGTGCCTGTATGCATTTCTTTTAGCCTGTTAATTTTTTTCATTAAAGAACTGACTGCCATTTACCTTTCCGAAGACTCAAGCAAAGAAAGTGTTGGATACTCTAGCATTGTCTATAATTTGCTTTCCCTTACATTTGCTATATCCCTCTGTTCTTTGTTCTCTTCTACTTCTGAAGAGAATAGGCTTTTATTCTATTTTAATAGAAATTTTTCTTGATGTCCTCAACTGAAATATATTTCACAACATAATATCTTTGAATTTATTCCTCCATGTTCATGTTATTCCTTTATAGCAATCCCTAGACACATGCCATTGTTACCAGGTCTTATACAATTCATTTTTCATTTTCAGACCTTTGAAGCTCTCCTGGTGAAGATGCCATAGTTTCTCTCTAAGCTGTCTTTCCTTCAGACTAGGATAGTTTACCATTATATGTTTAATATAGTTCCTTTCAAAAACTTCAGTTCACTTAACTTCTTTCTCTCTTATATTATTTTCTCAGAAGATCTCAGTCTTAGTTTCCTGAGTTGTCTCAAAGCTGTTTTCCCTATTTGTTCTTCCTGTGCAGTAGCAAAGGCTGTTATTTCATGATTACTTTCACCCCCAAATTATTTTTCTCCTCTGGGTTTTCAGTCAATTCCTTCCTGTCAGTTAGATTTGAAATACTGCGTTCCTAGTAAAATCAAAGTCTACCTTCCAAAATCAAAAGCCTGTCCCTGACATAGGCAATCTGAGAACTTGGTTTGTATGTATCCTGACATATTGTTATATCTATATATATATAGATAGTAAAAATCTACCTTATTACCTGACCTTTGGTTGCTTGTAATGATAGCTCAAAGAATCCTTCATCTGTCTCCTCTTCTGATTTACTGCTTCATATAAGATCCTGAGCATGAAACAGTGTTCTTTCCCCTTTTTATCTTCACTCACAAATAGTGAACAAAATTCTTTCCCACCTTTCTGTCTTCTTAATTTGATGCTGTTCTGTTATATTACAAGGATTGTACAAAGTTCTCTTTTATGGAGCACAGGAAAATTCAGGCAAAAATATTTTGTCTTTGCTTTGCTTTTGTCTCAAAAACTCTTCCATTCTCAGTCTTCAAGGCTGTATGTAATGTATATGGAACATCTTTCCCCGTTTCTGCATGAGAAGAAAAGAGGAACTACATACACTTTTTGCCCGGCAAGAGGGAAAAAAACTTATTTTTCCACGTATTTCAAATTCTTGAAGGATAGGATCATAGGAAGATCAAGGTTGGAAGGGACCTCTGGAGGTCATCTCATCCAACCTCTTGCTCAAAGCAGAGGAAAGTTCAAAGTCACATCAGGTTGCTCAGTGCCTTCTTCTCTCAAACTTTAAATATCTCCAAGGATGGAGATGCCACAACTTGCTGAACAGCCTGTTTCAGTTCTTATCCATCCTCATTGTGAAGAAGTTTTTCCTTCTGTCCAGTAAAATGAACTTGCATGTTTTCACATAGTGATGTAATTGGTCTTGAACATATATATTCTATGTAGATGTTTTGATTTCCTCCTGAAGCCAACAGTGACTGAGAGAGTATCGGAGATGTTTGGTTATCCAGTTGTCTAAAACCGCTCTGATTACATAACCTCATCATGAGGAAGGGCAGGGGGAGAAAGTCATGAGGAGGCCGACAGCTAGCCTTGGTTTATGATGAACACTTATCTTATCACCCTACTGTTAACAAAGTCACTAAAACAATAAAGACCAAGATTTAATTTTAACTTGTTTTACTGGCCTGCTTTAGCAATGGCTAAAGGTGATAGTTTAGGAAAATATTAATCAGAGTAAACTATTTAAACTCAGACCCATTTTTTGTTAGTTTCTGCAGGAAAGCTCAACTACCAACCACCAGTCATGAAGATTCTTAGTTATCTCCTGGTCTACCGAAGGTTCCTGCTCATTGTGCTCACCCCACTGCTTTTACTTCCATTACCACTTATCATCAGAACCAAAGTAAGTGACCTGCTGCAAGAGGTAATTATTTTGTAGCTGTATGTCAAGTGCAAGTTTCCTGATCTCTTCAGAATGACTTCAGTATGTTTGCATTGTGGTGGTTTTTTTTTTTTTTTTTGGTCAACTTAGAGTATTTTCATAGAAATGTATAGAAGATAAGAGTTTTAGTGTGAATTTCAGTGCCGACTGCACCAAGTCCTGAATATATTTTATTCCTTATTTAGAAAATATTTTGCACATTTAACATTGGTATTTAAACATACAGATCACCCAGACTACCTTGAAAATACTGTCCTTACTATGACGTTTTGGCCAGTTTTAAAGAGCTCTGTATGTTTTACAGTGAAGATGGAAGGAAAAAAAAAGAAGGAAGATGCAATTACCTTGTTATTTTATGATGTATAAAAAAATATATAGTTTTTATTTTTAAAGAAGGGAGATTTTGAAACAGAAGAGAGTCTCTCTCTTTCTCATAGCAGAGTGGTGTCTGGTGACTTGTTTGGTGGATGGAGACACTGAAGAAAAAGAGTTGCATTTCTACCCTGAATGAGGATATATAGTGAATAGGGAAAACAGTGTAATGACTTTGCTCCTCAAAGCAAAAGACAGTTCTAAGATATTGCACAAAGTCTGCAGCAGAGCATGCATCTCCCATCAGATTCGGAGAGCTCTGTTTACACCATGACCCTGGGACACATGTAAGGAATGTGCTGTCTCTTTCCTTCTCTTCCCTTCCTGTCTCCTGTAGAAAGCAATGAAGGATAGATTATGGTTTTGAATCTAGGCACTCTAAAATCAAAAGTGACAGATTTCTCATCTTTTCCCATACTTTCACGACTTTTTGCCCCCTTACACTTCCACTGTCTACCTCAAACTTTCAGAGGAAATTTAGAATAAATATTTTCAAAAATGTCTGAAAGGAGTATTTTTATACAAATACAAAATGCATGTATATTTATAGATTTATTAGTAACTGTTAGTAACTAACTTTTATTATACAGTAAAAGCAAGGATTTGTATTGAATCCAACTGTTTTACATAAAAGCAATAAACAGACTTTGCATCTTGAGATGAAACTAAATTTGTCCCTTGTGGAGAAAAAAGTGCTAATGCTATTAATGGTGGATAGTAGCCTTCTAGTTCCTGTCAAATCAAGATCTTTATTAAAAGGCACTACCAATGCTAATGAAAAGATTTTTCCCTGAGTTATAAAGTGATTGGGTGAGTGAAAAATCATTCAATCCAGTACTCATTATAACTGGACTACTTTATATTACTTTTGCCCTATAGAAGTGGCACCATTTGCTCAAGGAAAAAATTGTTTTCAGACCCAAAGTTGTGAATACAACATAAAACAAAAATAGCCCTTACTTAAATTATGATTATTCTTTTGACTCTGTCAACATCAATTGCAAGATTGTAGTTGATTTTTCATAAGCTGCCTGAAAATCAGGAGTGCAGCAGCAGTGCTCACTAGAAGTATGTGATAATGACAGCCTCAGCGTCCTTGTTTCCCTGAAGGCCAAGGCTGACCTTCCTTCCTCCCTCAGCATCCAGGTGAGCTGGACAGTAGCAATGGAGGTCTTAAGGTATCTGGTTGGTCTCCAGTTATCCTTAACATTTTCTAGCAACAAGTTTTCAGTTATCTTCTTTGCATATCTCAGACACAAATCTGTCTCATGTAGTTAAGAGTGCATACAAAAACATAGTGTTATTTTCCACCGCAGCTGACCCAACTGACTTCCTGAGCAGCATTCTCTGACGTTAGAAGTCAAAGTCTCACCCCTCGCATTGGTGTAGGTTGCTGACCTGTTCCCTCAGCTCTGAAAGAAATAAAATATATTTTTGGGGGGGGGGTCAGCTTTATTCTATGCAAATACAACTATTGCTATTGTCTCCCTAAAACTGGGAGTCTCTTCTGCACAGGCCAATATATTCCCACAGCGTTCCCAATCCACCCGCCCCTTGGCTAAGACCCAAAGTACAGGACTTCCCTGGGGGTGAGCTGCCATCTCAAGAAATTTCAATAGGACTGAGCATGGAGCATGGCCAGTACAGATATAATTTCCATAGTTTATAACAGTGTAGCTTTACAGGGTTTTACTGAGAAGGGGCAAACTTGCTTTTTCAGAATGTATACAACTTAATTATATTTAACATAGGAAGATTTTTACAGCAGCAAAAGGTACAGTCATACCATAAATGTTCTACAAAATTTCAGATTCTCCAAAACAGTTTGTAAGTGCTGGAACATCTACAAACAAACAAATAAAAACCTTAAAATTTCACCCAAGGAGTACAGTATTTTTTATTAACTTCATTCTCAGAATAGACCGGACTGTTTTGGCTGTAGCATTCCAAAAAATAAATAAAAAAAATCAGCTGAGTGGTGGAATGGAAAACTGTGGAAAACTGCCATCTGAACAGTTAAATCCAGTAAAATTACAAGCAAGAAAAAACAATTTTGTGTAACGGCTAGTAAGGAGTTTTAGACATGATCTCAGGCAACTTTTAAAAGGAATTGTGCTGGAAATTTCCTTTCTAGTTTAGTACTGCTGTTAAATTCTTAGAACTTTATATTACAATGAATTTTAGACTTTCTGCACTATACACTTTATCCAAGTTCCATGTATGATACAGCTTCACAGTCATTTCAACTGATCTATAATTGTTCTTTTGAATTAGTCCTTTATTTGCAACCAGTGAAATGCATTTTTCAAAAAATGCCTTCATTCCTACCAGCAGCAAAGAAAATCTTTAAAATGATATATTAATCTGAAGTGAAATAATGAAATCTCCCAGAATTTATATGGTTTTGTGTAAAATATCTCTGAAAAATGTAAGTTATTGTGTTCATTACAAAGTGGTCGACTCTGAGACTATTCAAAGGATCAACAGTAAAAGCAAGTATATTTAGCAGGAATATCTGCCAGCTCCTCTGCATTGTTGAACTGCTGTGTCTGCTATAATGCATGATGATGGTTTTTTTCAGGGGAAATGGAATTCTTTCTGTGCTAATACTTTCAAGTCCAAAATTAGGATCCAGTTCAGCAAGATATACAAGAGTTTGTTTAAACTGAAGTATTCACCAAGTAATCAGGTATAAATTTGCATTCAAGTAACAGGTGAATCAGGACTCTAAAGGCCGGATTGCCTCTTTTTCAGTTCAAAGAGCTTAAGAGAGTTTTGAAGTATGAACTTTTGTTTCTTTGTACAGCATGGATCTAATTTTCCAAATATACAGATTGGACTATGTATTTTTTTCTATATCAGTATTTTCACTGTCAGTGCAGGATGTCCTGACAGCCAGTTCTTACTGCTTCACCAGGTTTCATGGAACTTTACAGAATACTAATGCTTAATGTAGTTCAATCTGCTACTTCATTATAAAACAAATATTTTAAAAGTTATTGGGATCTTTGATACAACATGACCTGTGTGTTTCAAGTCAGGTTGCGAAATTTCAATATTAAGCTGTATTACAATTCACAGAAGCAATTTACAAATACAAACTTTACATCCGAGCATCAGAGCCATTTTCTAGACATAGGAATGGAGTCAAAATACCTAACCACTTTCAAGATGGATTTTGTTAAGTTTATCATATATTGTGTTGCCTGATAGCAACGGATGGAAATCAAGGATCCAGGAAATTTCCCTCTGGTTCCTAAATACAGCAAATGCTATGGCAGGACAGCTTAGTTTTCCTTTACTCAAAATAAATTCTGCTGGCATTCAATAACTCTTGCGACAATTCCAAGTTGCTGAAACAGTTATATAAAATTTTTATTAGTGCTTCTGTTTGGCACAGATCTGATCTCAGGAGAATGAATATGATAATACATGAAAGTCCAGTTCAAGTCCTTGCTTCTCAATTAGATCATGGTTACACCATCCATGTCACAGATTCAGTATTCCTCTCTGGGCATTAAGATTTTTAATGTGGTAGGATTCGGGCAAGTTGAACATTTCCTAAATGATACCTGAACTGGCACTATCAGATTGCTTCATATGTACCACAAGCTTCTCAAATAATCAATATTAGATTTGGCTGACTGATTTGGATTGGACACCATTGTTTTACAGTCAAAGATGCACAGTCCCATTTTATTAAGCTGTTCCTCTCCTTCTAGAACCCGTTTCTATTGCTGTTGAGTAGCTTCATTCCCTAGCGAGTGGCATTAAATTTTCTAAATCACTTTCCTCAAGAGCAGAAATATAAATTGAAACTATGCAAAACTGGTTTCTAGGATTCTACAGCAAACTAGGCTCACTCAATCTCATTATAAACTCAAACCTTCAGACCACATCTCACCAGAGTCTGACTTTGGTTGCAGCTTCAGTCATTTCTGTTGTTGTTCACTGTTCCTCCTTCATTCTAGTCTTTTCTGGTGTGTTCTTTATCAGCATCATGGTGGCTCCATTTTACTGGCAGCTTTGCAGTAAATTTTGTTTTCCAGGATTCTGAATAGAAGATACTTACTAAAATTGCAAAACTTAAAAACAACTTAAGAACAACTGCATTTCTTGTCAGTCTTGGACTGTGCTGACTATATTAGATGAAATACTTGTCTTATTGATATTGATGAGAAAATGTCATTGATCATAGGAGAGCCAAAATTTGACCTATTATTGATTGCAGCTTCTCCAAGACTTCTAAAGGTTTGCTTGCAGCTGCAGAATGTTTCTGATTCATGCTGATTCACGGTCAGAGAAGGCCCCAGAATGACCTATTTGGTTAATTGTGCTTGAAAAGGGAAAAGGCAGCTGCCCTTTTCTTTCATAAGCATTAGAATTTAAATAATAATACACAGTTGTATTTTACCATCTTAAATAAAAAAACCTTTTAAACTATTTACAGAATATCTTTTAAATAATAGGAGGATTAACAATAGCAGACAGTAACTGCTGTAAATCTAGGTCCCTAGATTCATACCAGGTGAGGGGAATATCTCTATTGACCTGGATGGACTTTTTGCAGTTGTGATTGTTTTCCCTGGATGATCCAATAATGTTTTTATTGATATCTTGTGTATTCTAGGAAGCAGAATGTGCATACACGCTGTTTGTAGTTGCCATCTTTTGGCTCACAGAAGCTTTGCCACTGGCTGTTTCAGCTTTGCTCCCTGCCTTTATGTTCCCATTGTTTGGTATAATGGCATCCAAGCAGGTAACCTTTTCTTCCTCTTAATTGTATTATAGTTTTCAATGATAAATCACAAAATATCCAGAGAAAGAACCACATAATGCTGAAACTTCATAGGTAATCCAAGGATTTTCTGAGTATCAATCACAGCAGGCTGGTGTCAAGACTTGCTCACATACTTTGTCCTGACTTCTTTAAATTTTCTTTTTGCTAGATTGTGATTCAATGCTGAGATGCCAGTCAGTGGGAAAACACTAGTCATGTATAAAGAATCCCTAATGTTATAGGAGTAATGTGATATACTAAAGATCCTATCTGCAAAATGCTGAGTATCCACCTTAATGTTAAAGAGATTACAACATCACAGACAATCATATTCTAAGTATCTACATTTAAAGTTGTTCTTTCATCCATTGGATAGATGACTAAATTAATTTAAAAAAACTTTCATTGGTGATTTAGTTCATATGTGAGGTGTGACAGATGATCTTAGGTTGTTTATACCACAAGCCTTATTATTTATTAATTTTTAATACTGTTAACTTTAGTCTAGTTACTGTTGCATCATTTGGGTTAAAATAAATTAACAATTTCAATGAAATTAACAGTCTAAATTTAATCAAAAAATCTTTCTACATATGCATTTCAGTGTATATTTTTACTGAAAGTGTTTTTCATTAAACTGGTAATAGCAAATACTAATACAAAGTCACTATTTAGTTAACAAAACCCTTTTTGTTTTTATTTCAGGTTGCATCCGCTTACTTTAAAGACTTCCATTTGCTATTAATTGGAGTGATTTGTTTGGCAACATCAATAGAAAAATGGAATTTCCACAAAAGAGTGGCTTTAAGAATGGTGATGCTGGTGGGTGTGAACCCTGCATGGTACGTGCTAAGCAATGTCTTGAAGGACAATAATACCTCTGGAAAGCTAGGTATACAAGAAATAATTGCCTCTTATTTATTCTGTAGTAGAAATCAAGCCTTTCTTTGCTACTGAAAAAAGTAGATGTGTGAAACAGTTTGACTGATTTGTAGGTGAAGCTTTACAGTTTTGTTGAAATCCTAATTATAAGACTGAAAGCTGCCTGCAATGACTCTGTTCATAATATGCATCCTTCTGAACAGAGAAACTGATGAATCTGTGAATGTAAGGTTCCTATTTCTTAATGATGGTTAGTACATTAAATAACCAATGCCTACAACTGAAAATCCATACTGTGCTTATTATTAATCTGTATTTTAGCACTGTTTGCAAAATGCTGGACATGTCCCAAGTATACAACAAGAATTCACAATATAGAGTGAGAAAAAAAAAGTCAGAAAATACAAAATGTGGTAGGGAAGGAAAAGGATATGCATAATGTCTCTGCTTATAGTTTTTCTTTGGATATCTGTGAAGAAAGAAAATATCAAATGGATAGGAACTTCTCCAGCTGGATGACGTGGTGAAGGAAATAAAATCACACACTCTTTACTGACTCGGTATCAGCATGTATCTTATGAAGTGAAAACCCTTTTCTTTGCTTGCTTGAAAAGTTTGCAGGAGAGCTTTGGGCAAGCAGCTTCATCTGTCAGCACATCAGTAAGACTGCAGAGAAGATCTGGAGTGTGTCTGGCTTCCCAGAATACAAGGCACTTATGAGTTCTTCTTAAGAAGCAAAAAGTGATGGGAACTAAAAAGTCAGAAAAATAAAAGCCCTAGGTCTAAAAAAATAAGAGGCATCTTGGATGATCTAACTAATAACACCTTTTGGAAATATTGGATTATTTCTATTCCTCAGTGCTTTGTCAGGCCTAATTTTAAATATATCACATATATTTTGATTTTTTTCCTACCTCTTTCAATAGCTTTTAGCCTTCATTCTTGACAAAAAGTTCTTATATTCAACTGTCTTCCATTACATTTAGCTGTATTCTTGAGCCATGCAGGTTCAGTTATTTCAGCTTTTCTTTACTGATCAATCTTAAGTCCCTACCATTTAGCTGAATTCTTGAAAGTGAGAACATAAGTGAATGGCGCTAAGCTGAACCCTGCTGGGGAGCTTGCAGTGGAGACAGAGATGCAGAAATCTGCAGCCAGCTGCTGAGGATGCATAAAACAATTCCACAGACAGTTTTGAAACCCTGAGGAGGCAGTATGCCTCCTATCTCAGCTCTGTCACATTACTTGATTATGATAAGAGGCTGATAAGATTATGGTAAGATGATCTGTGAAGGAGCGGATCCTCCCACCTCTCAGCATCTGCTGCTTGCTATCTGCATCCCAATGCAAACTGATGTAAAGTTTTTGTGCGTAGCCCTCTGCCTCTGCTCGCAGGAATCCACAGCCAGCCTTTGCATATTGGAACCACATCCAGCCCAAGGAAGAGATGTTATTGTAGGAGGCTTCTGAAGTAGAGGATGTGGGAGACACAGTGGTGGAGGTACAATGGCAGGAGTTCTTAGTGGCCTCCCATCATTTGATCTGTGTGGTCTGGTCCGAGGACTTGCAGGTATTTCATAGCAAGGACAGGTGAATATGCCTATGCAACCCACAAAGCCTAGAATGAGTTATAAAGGATTGATTGTGCATTATATAGCAAAGAGTGGCTTTACAGTTGACTGTAAATTAAGTTATCCTCCAAGGTTCCATGCAGAATATTTTTTAACAAACTGCAGGGAAAATAATCCAGACTGAACAGGTTAGGATATATTCTGTTACTTTTTTTATCAGTTTTAGAGTCACTCATCAGAGGACACTGCAGTGTACTAAAAGATCCCTTGAACATCAGTCTATCAAATGTTGGAAATACATGATGAATAGTTTTGAAATAGATGTTAGCAAATGTCTTCATTTGCTTTATTTGCTTTATTATACTAAAATAATACTTATCTACAACGTAAATATTCATATTCAGTGTACTTAGCCTGACCAGCCTTTTCTACACTGAAATTTCTCCTGAAAACAATTCTTCCTCAACTCCCAGCTGAGGATCTCACAGAATCACAGAATCGCTGAGGTTGGAAGGGACCTCTGGAGATCATCTAGTCCAACCCCCCTGCTCAAGCAGGGTCACCTAGAGCACATTGCGCAGGATTGCATCCAGGCGCGTTTTGAATATCTCCAGAGAAGGAGACTCCACCACCTCTCTGGGCAACCTGTTCCAGTGCTCTGTCACCCTCATCCAAAACTGAGCCAAGTTAATAGGATTTATTTTATTGATGATCGTTTGTGCTGAATCAGGTTCACCATTTGTAGATCTGTAGTTCATTTCATCATTATGCAATTAGAAAGGCACAAAGAAAAGATGGCACATCAAGGTACTGAACTTTTGTGTGCTCATTGTGAAAAAACAAGTTTGAAACGCTATCACTATTAGCTGAAGTGCAAAGCTGTTAGAGGCTTCTAGAATACAATATTTTTATACAAAAATCTTGTCTTGGTATACTGAGTTATTCTTACAGCTCATGTAACGTTGTTCATCTAGAAGTTAGCCAAAAAGCTTTGCAAATTGCACAAAGGACTTCTCAGAAAATGAAATGCACTGTGATCTCTTCCCTCACTGCTGCTAGCTCTCTCTCTGTGGTGATGCTTGCCAGGTGTTTAATGACACTGTCAACATGTTGCGACAGCAAGTCAATAAAAATACTCTCTTTTGCAAAATATTCTCATTTACAACTCCAAAAGATGCATTAAAAATGATAATGCATTCTGTAGTCTAAATGTAACCTGTCTACCTTTACCAGATGTGACATGGAAAATTTGTGGGTTTGGTGTAAAACTAGAGTGACTCCAGTAAGGTTGATACAATCTCTATTTTGTGGTAAACTTAGCATAAGTTGTGCCAAGACCAGACTGAGACTTTGTAATGACCTTTACTTTCTTGTTTAATAGGAAATATGAAATTTACTGAAGCACAAATAATCTCTAAGGCTGTCTTGGGGCACTGGTTAAGAGCTAAGTTAAGTGCCACCTGTTGAATTGCTAATATTTCTTCCTACAACACCTTCACTATTATCCAAAGGACTGACAGCCAACGCAATAAGTCCAGAGTTTTGAGCTATCTTGCACAGTACAACAAGATTAATAGCATTAGGCAGTATAGCTATTTTAACTTTTCTTTGAACTTGTGACATGCATGTCGATATTTCTCCAATAGAAGATAGTTCAGACTGTAAATAAACATTATTGCTTCTGTTTCAATTTATAATAATATATTTGACCCTTAAAACTCTAAAATATAATGATTTCTGTGAGAAAATGTCTTTGATCAAGATCACTTTAATTCACAAACTTCCTCCAAGGTCAATTACAAGCACTAAACGTTTAGTGTTTCCTACATTATATCTTTCTGTTGAACAAGTTTTCCATTAATAATAAACAGGAGGGGCTACTGTAACAGTAATACACTTTTTTTCTCATTCTAGGCTTACTCTGGGTTTCATGGTTAGCTGTAGCTTCTTGTCTATGTGGCTCAGCAACACCTCTGCTGCTGCTATGGTGATGCCGATTGTAGAGGCTGTAGCTCAGCAGATCATCAGGGCTGAAGCAGAAGCAGATGCACTGGAGATGTCTTATTCTAACAGCTCCGTCAACCCAGCACTGGAGCTCAATGGTAGGCATATGTTGCAGTTCATACATCCCCCCGCTCCACAGTGAGGTAAAGACCACACAAAATGGGGTTGGCTGGATAGGGAAGTGCCTCCACCATCATGCGTTTCATGGTGAGACCTCTCTTGGAATACTCTATATGAGGCCTCTCATGTTCACAAAGATTAAATAAAACTGAACAGGTTCAGGATATGGCAGTTTTATGAGAGAAGAGGAGAAGAGTCTGACTTGTTCAGCCTAGTAAAATGAGGTCTGAAAGGAAATATGACTGTAGGCTATAAATACACCAGGGGTTAAACATTAGTGAGGGAGCTCTTTAAGCTCTAGGATAATGTTGGGAGAACAAATGAATCTAAAAAGGTTATGTACACAGTTGGACTGTAAATTAGGAAAAGGTGTCTAATCATAAGAAGATTGAGATTCTGGTGTAACAGGAATAGTGGAGGAGTAGGGCACAATCTAGCTGTTTTTAAGATTGACTCTTAAAAATCTATTAGTGGGATGATAGGAAGCAGTTGCATGGTTTAGGACTTACTCATGGAAAAGATTCTTTCTTGCACCCCTAAATTATTACCTGTCTTTCCATTGATGTATTCCAGAAAACATTATGGAATGTGAAACCAGTGACTGGAAAGAGAAAACAAAAGAAGCTAATGGGTAACAGTTATTCATTTCTTAACATCTGTTTGAAGAATTCATCAATGGAATATCTCTTTATTAAAATAAATATCTTTATTTTTCCAGATATGACAATGGTATGGGTAATACTGTGTGCACAATTGAAAATGAAAAGGAAAATGAAAAAGAAAATGAAAATGGAAAGGTACTTAAGGTGTTCTTTTTTTTTTATGCAGCTAATGTGTGTATTATAGTTTTAACCTAAATCTTACTCTCATGTAACACCTATCATGGTGCTACTAGCCTTGAAGCTAGTTCCTTGTAAGATATATATGTGTATATCTGTATACAAAAAGTTTGCTTATTTATTTCATTAATGTTTTTGTGCTCCAAATTTATTTCATGCAAATTAAACCAACCTCACCTGAGGACAAACAGTACTTATCAGGTTTTCCCAGAATTTGAAATACCTATAGACTGAATTTCTCAGGATTTTCTCAATCTTATTCTGGAGCAGTAGTGCCAGAGTAGGGAGGGAAGGGGAGAAAGGGAGTTCCTGTGTAAAGACTGAGGCAACTTAGGCAAAGGACTTCAGGATTTGGCTCTCCTGTCTTTCCCTTCACATGATTAATTGTAACAGCAAACCAAAACATACTGCAGATGGTAATATTGCCAGCAAATTGCCGGACTGTGAAATTCTGGGACATTCCTGAATTCTGCTTTTGCGCTTGGTGATGAGCCCTTCTTCCATGTTAATCAGTGTATGTTCTTATTGAGCAGAACCTACCACCTGCTGAAACAGGGAGAAAAAGCAGAGAGGACAAATACAATGGGATTTCCAAAGTGATGTGCTTATGTATTGCTTATTCTGCTACCATTGGAGGGTTGACCACAATCACAGGAACATCGACTAATTTGATTTTTGCTGAGCACTTCAATACGTAAGAAACTATATTAAATTATTTGTATCCTTTTTTATCCAGAATTTTAACTGTCCTTTCTTGAGCTCTCACATGGTTCCCGTGAAATGCATGAGGAACCTTACCCTTTGATTTGACAGTATTTGATTCTATTACTTTCTTTTTGTTATTTTTTGTTAAAGACATACAATGAAATTGTATGGTTTGTATTTGACTTACAATGGGAAAGGTTAGACATGATTATTCCAAATATGCAAAATGATGATTAATTTCTGTCACGCTTTGGTTAAGTAGTACTTTACTCTTTGAATAGCTACATGCAAAAAGATGAGCCTATCTGAGGAGGAAGATACTTCTCTCATGGATATGAGAGACATGATCTGGCTTTAAAGGACTGTTACTCGTTTCTAAGTACAGCAGGAGTTAAATTCTGGTTTCCCTTTAACTCCAGTGTAGCTGTAATAGCATCACTTAATCGTCCAGATACTACCTGACATCTCCTTAAGCAATATTGATGATCAGATTTATTTTGTGTTCTGAATATTTCTGAGGGGCTAGTGTGATTTGTAAGAATGAGGAATATTATGTCTGACTGCCACCTGCATTTTGTAAAAACTGGCACCACTGAAAGTTGAGCTCTTGCAGTAAGAAATCTATCATAATTTAGACTTTAAAAGAGCAAACAGGACATCAGGTATAGTTCTAACTAAAGTATCTTTCTCCCATATATCTTAATATTATTTGTTTTTGAGGTCACCACCTACTTTCCCAAATACAGATTTGGGGAGAAGAGTGAGATGGACTAGTGTATTGTATGAAGTCCAGTTAGAGTACTTGGGGGCTCCCATGTGAACAGTCTTTTTGTGACTAGTTAGCATATGTTAGCATAACTGAGAGGGGCCCTGTGGTTGCTCTGAATTGTGCTAACTTGCATTTAAAGCTGCTCCGAGTTCCTGTCAGTCCCAGAATCAGAGAGGCAGCAAAGCAGATTACAAGACTTCTTTCCACACCTGCCCAATCCATTAAAATAGACAAGAACTCACCTTAGTGCTGATTTTTTCCAATATTTACAGCAGTTTTAATACAATATTTTCAAATTCTAAAATATATAAATGTATATTTAAATCTGACCTACATTGCTTACTGGCAACCCTGAAATGTTTCTTTTCTAAAGACCATTTTGTAGAGTTTAGAAGCGTTAATGGAAAAGAAAGAAAAAATTCAAAGAGATTTGGTGGAAGGGAGGAAGAAAATATTTTTTGGTCTGTCATAAACTTCTGTAATATCTGTAGCAGGCAGGCATGCAGGTACATTTAGCAAAGAGTGTCTTTACTAGCATATGTGCTTTCAGTAGGCTATGTCTGGTGCATTGTTGAAATGCAAAATTTAGGTCCGTTAATCAAAGAAAAAGCAAATCATTTCAAATCAATTTGAAACACTGTATTCAATGAAACACTTTGTTTTGAGGTTACTAAAAATGTTCTTTAATATTCCTTTTCTTTCCTACATCAAACTATTTTGAAATGAAAATTGGCAGATTTCTTTCCAAAGCTTTTTGAAAAACCCATAGTTTTTGCTGGCTTTTTTTTTTCTTCTGCAGGTTTACTCATTGTCAAAAATATTTACACTCTACTTTTAAAATAGAACAAAACAATATACAATCCATTTATTCTTCTCTGCATACTATTTTGTATTACAGGTAGCAAAACAGGTTGAAAGACCAGTTACTGATAGATTTTCTTCTACCCGTGTTCCATGAGTGGATCAAATTTGGCTCCAACATGATGGTGCAGAGTACTGAAGTGGTACAGTCTGTAAACCAGCCTGTGCTAAGAGAAAGTCTGGTCCAGATTACCTCTCCAACAGAGCAATAGAGAAATTATAGCAGAGATTCTCTGCTATTGGGACCAAAGAACTACACAGGCCAGATTGTGAAATTATAATCTGTCCTTCCAAAGTCTAAAAAAAGACCTTTTAAAATCTGTTGCAGTCCCTTCAGGTCTTCTGCATTCTGTAGGGAAATGTTATGCTTACTAGGTTTAAACTTTTAAATGTATAAGTACTTCTGGTTCCAGCAGGCTTCATCCTCAGGAGCCTACAAGAATTCAAAACTACTTGATAAGAGCTAGTTTGTTCATTTCCCTGAAGTTGTAGGAAACTTGAAAAACTGGCTTGCAGCTGGTTTTTCAGTTTGTCTTAGATGTTAACAATCTCTTCAAGAATGCATACACAGATTGTTTTTCTCTCCCTGGATCTTCACCTTCTGCTAGGAACATGGGGCATACATCAAGTACTATGTGTGTAATCCAGTTTTACATGCAGCCAGGGTTTTATTTAATCGTGACACAACCACTGAGCCTAATCCTTAACTTGAGCTGTCTCAACAACCTAGTTGTGCAAATACTTTTAAATGTCTTGCCCCCCTTCTGCTTAGAGGCCTTAATTCTATTTATGTCCTGTCTGAAGTGGTAATCAACCTGTTAGCATGACTTGAACATATTTGCAGTCTACCGTCATGCATGCATCTGGTGGGGGGATAATTCGTCAAGAGAACTGTACATATCCAGCATATTCTTGGGTTTACCACTCATGATAGGATAGTTAAAACGGCATTGCAAGGTTCCAGATTCATCATGTCTTCCTGGTTTTAATATTAAACAAGCTGGAACTGATGCTTACTGTCCTCTTCCTCCCTTCTTTTCATTTGTCACATGAAGAGGAAGCTAGCATATCTGTGTTCACTTTGGAGGCTGTGAGTAGCTGGGAACCCTCAGCATGTTGTTGAGTTAGGACATGCATTTAAGCCATGTTTCACAGGGTAAAAGCAAACAGTGGAAATGTTGATGCAATTCTAAGCATCCCTGCCAGTGAGACTGCACTTCCATAAGGGCTCGTTTTTAAGACAGAATTGTTACTGATCCTCTCAGGGTCACTCTACTCAGGCATCTTTTATTGTGTGCAAAGAGAGACTGCAAGCAGGATATATGCAACTGAAAAAAAAAAAAGTTGGCTAACACACTCAGAAGACACTAGAAGGCTAACCATCAGTTTGCTTACCATCTCCCTTAAGTTACTCAGAAGCCTTTACTGGCCAGGGAGGTGTCAGTGGGGATGAGAAGAGTTGGCTCTCACTGCTCCCTGGAGTGGATCATTAATGGTGTTGAGTGTCCCTCTTCTGACTCTCTACTTTTTTTTTCCTTTAGCATTTGATACCTTTCTGTATTGATATTTTTCTTCTTGAATCCCTGAGGCTGCTATCAAACCCCATGTCAGTGATCTAAACTCTGCAGTTTTACCTTTCTTATCTTGCATAGCTCTGCAGTAGGGACTTTCTCATGGCCCTTTCCCATGACTAAACAGTGCCAGCCAAGGCAGTGTCGCTGACCCATATCAGAGTGGGGCTGTGGATCTGGGGAGCGCAGGCAGCCACACCATGGGTTGGGGGGAAGGCCCCGAAGCGGGTTACAGAAAGGAAAGGGTTACCAGAGAGCAGGACATAGTGGTGGGGAGAAAACTGAGTTCTCCTACACACAAGGAAGGGAAGGTCCTACATGGGGAACCTTTGGTTCTCCAGTCAGGCACACTGACAATTTCCTAGGTTGTGTGAATCCTATTCTGGTAACTGAGTTTGACCTTCCAACAAGAAGAATCAAACTTTGCCAACATTAAATTATTTTCTACCTGAGGAACTTTCTAAAGTGAAAGGAATAATTTTATCTGCATCTGTTTTATGAATAAAGTTTTGCTGGCATTTGTAGTGTGTTCCTGGAAAGATAGTTTATTGTTAGTGGCACTGATTCACTGTAATACAGAGATTTGTTAAAGTCAATCACACTTTCATATCTTCCACAAGACATAGATCTAAAAAAAAGCTAGTTCAGTGTTTCTTTCTGTCAGTCTTTGCCCCAGAAAAGACCTATTGTAGATAATCCAACTATAGAAGATAATCTTGCAGCACTATATAATGGATCATTTCTTAATCATTTAAACTGATCATCCTTTCTACGTAGGAATACTTGCTATGGAAATTAGGATTAGTTAACATTAATATTAAAGATTAAGAGAAATACTTTTATATATATATATATTCAACCCTGCACTAACTTACTGTGAAACCTGTCCAAAGTAAAATACATTCTGATAACAGAATTAACTCTAGTGTAAAGTTTTCAAGAGCTTTGTTGCTTGATAAAAATTTACTGTGCATACTTCAGGAAAGAAGGTGATAAATACTTTATCAAGTTGATAAAATACTAAATTAGTAAGCTGAGTCATTGCTGTGCTGAAGTCAGGGTTTTTTCTATCCTGGAATTTGTACATTCAAAAAATGATGTGGTTAATCATGTAATAAAAGCTAAATAGCCACATAATCAGTAAATTATATATAATAGCATAATGTCTTTTCCTGTTCTAGTTTCACTGTCTCATTACTATGCAGAGTTGCAATTTAGATAATCCACCTCAAGATGTGGGTAAGCATTTTGGTTCAGTCCCAGCTGGCACTTTAATTGCTATGTATATAAATATTATAATAAATATAGATCATTCCTAAAATTTACACAGCACTTGAGATAGCATTTGTAATCAACATTTACTGCCATTACTGTGGATATTACAATTCCTTTTCTTTTAGCAAGGCCTGAAATACAAAGAAGAATTGATAATAATTAGAAATAGTCATTATAGCCTCTGACTGAGCACTGTCATTTTCCTTCCATCTGATTTTTGCATTGAGAGGGAAGGCTGTTCCAGAGGGTTAGAATGTTCTCATATTTAACATTAAAAGCTCTCTCAGTAAAGCTGGAAGGTCTCAAATGAAGAAAAAAAACAATTTATAAAGTAAATTGGAAAACAGTATTCATTTTTCTGGCCTTTTTGGTTACCTGGCATCTATCTCATTCAATAATAAATTAATTTATTTCAGAAAACCCAAGCACCTTTCTCCTTTTCTTAAATGTATATGTCAGGGACAGCTTTGGGTGAATGGCTCACATCTGTAGATGGTAGATTAAGTCAGCCTCAAAGAGACAGTGTGACTTGAGATACAATCCACCTGACAAATGAATTTGCCTGCTTTTTGTGGAAATTAGTAATAATTTTGTTTCTAATGAGCTTTTAATCCCTTATGAAGCTTATACAATGCATATTTTACAGCATTTTCTCCACTGTCATCTTCTACTTCTAAGTTTATTGGAGCCTATTTATTCAAGTATGCTTTCTTGTGCTAAAGTCTCCTTTCTAAGAATTGTTTTTCTTCTACTTCTCTTTCTCTGTAGTCCTAATGGCCCTTAATGCTCTGAGTGACCCTTCCTCACCTCCTCAGCTCAGCTTAGACACATTCAGACCTGGTGGCAGGCTCACAAACCCATTGCTGCAGGCTCAAATAATTGGGACACAGCTGGAGAAATGGTTGCTTTAGTTATGATGATTAGGAACAAGACGGGAGGGTGAGGGAGAGGACACGAGAGGCAACCTCTTGTTAAAGGCAGCTGCCATCCAGAAGCACTCTGAATATCCCTGATGCAGCAGGGTTTTCTGGCACTTCTGACAGGACTTCATTCCTTTCCAAAGCTTAACTGAATTGTTTTTTTTGAATTTTATCCAGACGTTACCCAGATTGCCAGTGCATCAATTTTGGATCCTGGTTCATCCTTTCCATCCCCATCACAGTTATTATTCTGCTGCTCTCCTGGGTCTGGCTCCAGTGGCTTTTCCTTGGATTTGAGTAAGTAAATATTGGAATCAATAAAACTAAAGGTTGATAATATAAGAAATACTTTGTACAGGCAGTAAATATTGTATCTAACATGCTTAATAGAAAGCTAATGCAGCAGTGGTGATTTTGCATTCTTGAATAGTACAACTGAGTCTCTGGAGGGGACAGGAGTCCTATTAAATAAGAATCCTTGACTACTCAGCCCAGTGTGGAAAGCTCACATCAAAAATGATGATATGCATTCCTGTAGAATATACACATTGTCATTAAACAATGCATATGTGCAAGATGGAAGAATATTAAATTATATGCTTTGCAGTCCAAGTCTTGAAAATATTAAAGATAATCAGGAGAATGTTCTTCATTAGAGCCAGGGTTTGACTTAGGTACTTGAACAGTATCTGTATTATAAACTAGATGACTACATTTATAAACATAAAGCAAAAATGTCCAATTTTCAAAAATTTATATGCTCTTTTTGCCCTTGCAGTTTGTGCTTTTAAGATTTTTGGAGAGGACAACAGTTCTTTCAGTCTGAGTCTCCAAATCTTTGCTCTCAATGCATTCACTAACCTCTGCAAGGATAGTAGTGGAGATGCCTGTCTTTCACAATCAGATGGCTACTTC
This sequence comes from Apteryx rowi, assembly GCF_003343035.1. Classification (NCBI taxonomy): domain Eukaryota; kingdom Metazoa; phylum Chordata; class Aves; order Apterygiformes; family Apterygidae; genus Apteryx; species Apteryx rowi. Next base: position 20,996 of record NW_020447494.1, on the reverse strand, counting down.
AGGTGTAAGAGATGAAGAAGTAGACCTTCTACTCTTAAGCAGACTTAGAAACATCCCAGGCTTACCACTGTATATTTGAACATTTATCGTTTCATTTCTCTTAATTGTTTTGATAGTGTTCTTTTTGACATTATGCAAGAGTCTTATCCAAGAATGATAATCCAGCTTGTAGCAAAACAGAGATGTGCTGATCAGTATGCAGGCTACTAATGCAATACAAACTTTCTCATTACAAAACAAAGTAGAGCAAAGTCATCTAAGATTTTCATTAAATAGACAGGTTATGCATTTGATTGTTTCAATTAGCTGCTGTGATTAAAGCCTCATCCCTCCTTGACAAATGAGCCAGTCAATGACAGGACGCATTTTGTTGCTGCCTCTGTCAATCTCCCACTGAGCTTTGTCAGTTAATTTCAATATGTTCAGTCTAGTGTGTGATAATTAAATGGGAGACACTGCATTGTAAAATGAAAGTCTTGTTTTTAAGTGCTATTGTTACATGGAAAGGATAGATGTTTTTCTCTTTTTTAATTCATCCTCCATTATTGCTGATTTACATTCCAGTTTTAAAAGTATGTTCAGGTGTGGCAAGGAAAAAACAGCTAGAGAACAGGCCTCAGCACAGGTGATTCGGGAGGAATACAAGAAACTTGGACCAATAAGGTATGTTGAACTGTAAATCAGCATATGAGAACAAAGCTGCTCAAAGTAAATCTAAGTGTGAATTCTGGAAAATGTAACCCATTGTGTTTCTGCTACAGCTACCCAGAAATTGTTACACTTGTCCTATTCATTCTAATGACCCTGTTGTGGTTTACCAGAGATCCTGGCTTCATCCCTGGATGGTCTTCACTTTTCCCAAAGTAAGTAATCTTTTTGATATACCAACAAGAACTATACCGTGTCTTAACTGAATATCTGCTTTTCTTCTAAAAAACCAAAAATTGTTTTTAATATTCTGGAAAAATTCCAAACTGAAATTGTTGAAAACCTATGTAGGGTATTCACAATAGGTACAACTCCAGCAATTTCATCAGTATATTTGTGCAATATTCAAAATGGACTAAACTTATTACAGGGTAAGACAGAGTGCCTTTTAAAATGAATTATACCTGTTTTTTAGACTTAGCGCAGTGAGGGAGAATGTATAATGTCTGATGTTACAGTTTACCTGTAAAATCTGCAATCTGAAGAATATGGTCTTTAGTCAGGATTTTTTAATCTACTGTGCTTACTGACAGCCATGCTTCTATTCTTATAGGGCAACTTCCTCTGCTTTGACAGCTTTAATTACTGTTATAAATTACTATCTGTTCATAGGTAGCTATCTCAAGTTCATAGTTAAACTAACCACCAGAGAAACAGACCTGCAGGAACTATTGCGTTTTCTTTTCCTTCTGCTGCAGCTTGGGTGTACAGTCCCTTTTGCAGGATCACCTAGACTTTTTTCCCTAAGAAATCCCTCACTACTGCAAGAATTTATGATACAGTGATTCCTGTAATCTCTCATGTTCTTTTGCTGTAATCATTGTAATTTTGGTTTCTTTCCTCTGTGATAAAGGTCTGAATTTTGCTCTAGAGTATTGGGAAATAGCTGGAAGACTGGGAGGGACAGGACATTGTGCTGTTTATGCTCTTCTGTACTTAACATGTATTACTTAATGGGTCATAAGCTGGACTCGGGTCGTACTTTCTATTTTTGTGTTTCTGTGTCTCCATCCTGGATGACATGTGCACATGCACCCGTCATCCCTCCTCTCTTTAAATATGCTCCCCACCATTCACATAGTGTCACATACACATACACACACATGCACACACAGAGAGTCAAGCGCTCTCCCACTAGGTCCGATAGAGGGTGTTATAAGGAATAATTTAGCCCTTTGAAGATCTAAAGCACAGAGAAGAATTCTTTCATGTAAAAATAGCATTGAAAAGCATAAAAATCTAAGATTGTTTTAAAATGTTTTAATTTTTTAAATATCTAAAGATAACAAAAGAATATTTTTCCCCTATAACTGTGACAGAAGGGCTGATAATCATTGTCTCATATGAAACACTATTCTTAAAGAAGAGTTTTTGGAGTGTTGACCTAATCAAGCAATCAGCAAGTTAAACAATCAGGCTGGCTTCACCTCCCTTTCTGCTTCATACCAACATTCAGTGTTCATCGAACACCATTTAACGAGCTACCTCTGATACTAAAAAACAGACCTTGTGAGCAGCCTTTCAAATTTGAGGAGGCTTATGACCAAGAAATTATTTCAGTCCAGATACTTACATTTTCCTATTTGAAGTTTTTTGTTTATTGTTTGTCTGAGGATTTGTTCACTGACAGTGAAAAGTAGAATATTCTCATAATAACTACGGTCACAGGTTCTGCATGGGGATGTTACTTTGTGGATGCCCTCTAATGCTTTCCTTGGAAGGGAATGCGAACATGTGTCATGTCACATTAGGCTGAATCATGTTATAATTTGTATGAGGTAATCTGAAGAGAAACAAAGCCTGTGTTATTCTCTAACAAAAACATTAACGGGAAAGAAAGCATTTCTCACTATTCAGACCCTGCCTATTTCTAGGTAGCTTTAATTTATCAGACAGTTACAGTGATAAGCATAAAACCAGCCAATTATGGTTGAGAACATTTTGGTTTCAGATGGGAGCTAGGAGTTTATTAGCGGTTCAGTGTGGTTTATAGGTTTCAGAGGTTCAAGTTTGTTTATATCCGTAGCTCCCAATATAAGGCAGGTCTATATCAGAGAAGAGACAGAGAGCTGAGCACAAGCTCGATTTGCTCACTCGAGACCACACCACAGCTGTTGAATAACAATCACTGCAACAGGGAGGCAGCAGCAGGAGACAGGGAGACCAGAGAGCAGTGCTGCCGTGATGGTCAGCCCTGTCCCCTTCTTCAGCCAGCCAATGTCCCACATACCTCTCCGTCTCTAGCTTGCAGTGCTGCTCCTCCCTTAACTCAGAAAGTTCTGATGGCAGGGGCTTGGTACAGGTGAGGAGGCCCAAAGGTCCGCCTCTCAGCAGCACTGCGGGGCTGAGTGGGACCTCTGCAAGCAGGGTCCAAGGTACAGGAGCAGTGCATGGATCCAGCAAAGGTACAGTTATGAGCAGTAGGGAGCCATTGTCTTTAAAGAAAAAAAGAAACAATCAGAAAAAAAGACCTCAAAGAACTGTGTTTCTCTCAATTGTTGCATTGCACTCATCACCATAAGATTCAAGAGGCTTCTAGTAGTGCCTTACTGTGGCCTACACCTCTCATGCCCATGTTCCCTCATGCCCTCCGCAGGCAAGAATTGTTCAGTGGAATATTTTATTCTGGATTTTTTAAAAGTATATCAGTAGGCATGTGTGCAATTGCCTGTGCAAGCTGCCTGTAATATAAACCTAAGTTTATATTACACAAAGCAAATATAAGGAAATGTTCTCTGCACTTTGATTGATGATAGTACTTATTTCCCACAGGATTTTATTCCACAGTCTCAAGATGACCTCAGGGAACCTGTCACCTGTACAGATGAGCTTTGTCCTCTTTATAAAACTTTCCATTAGACTGGAGGAACAAAGCTACAAAGTCAGAGCCATAAGTAACCTTAAGAACCCCCTGGGCCAGTGGGTTGGTTTTAAGAAGAAATTAATCCTTTTAAGTAGGATTCACACCACCTTTAGGGTATTAAGCTGGACTACTTGACTCTCAGCTCATTTGTTCTAACATGCTGACTATCCTAAGAAGCTACACTGTTCTGAATTTTGAGCTTGGTATATATTTATTTTATTGGAACATGAATTTGCAGAAAGCACCCGGGCTTATTTCAAGATATCAAAACATAGGTTCTTCATATTTTGGAGGCAATGGAAGAATTTACCACTTTCTTTGTTAGTATGTCCCAGCAGATAATCACCTCCGTTGCCAAAATAAACCAGAGAAATTTGCACCTTGTTTTCTATCTGAATATCGCTTCCAGCCATCTGTTTTTGTCTTTCTCTGTTAGGTTAAAAACTTCTCTGTAATAGGGGCTTTAAGGATATAGTTATCTGGTATAATTATATCCCATTATAATTTTTGACAAACTAAACGGAATGCTTGAAGTTTTGCTTGGAGAGGCATTCTCACCACTCTCAACTTACATGCATGATTGTCTGCATTCCCACAAGTTACTGAAGACCTATTTAAAATATAGACACTGATTTCTTTGTAATCCCAGCAGAAATATTTGTATTTAATGATGATGCTCCCCACTCTTTAATGGCTGCTTTTTGAAATGTCAGGCAATTCTCAACCCACATTTCTGCAGTATATGAGTAGAGCTCATATTTAAGCAGCAAATCAACCTCTCTAAGTCAGATACCTTTCAAACATACATTACATTTATGAGTTAATTTTTATCAAGAAAACTCTGTAAACCTATCAAAGACTAGTCCTTTACTGCCTTGCCCTGAGTCCCTGTTACCTGCCACTAGAGGCAGATGCAGGCTGCTATCTATAATCAGTGCTGCATAACTCTGCAGAGAAGTGCAGGGCAAAAATGTCTGTTTCCTTTTCATCTGCTGACAGTGAAAGATCGCTTATCATTTCTACCACAGCAGTTCCTCTTCCTCTCCTGGCTTGATTCCAGGCTGTACGTGCTGTAGGATACCAGCTTCAATTAAGATGAGTTTCAAGGCGGCCTTTGGCCAGGTCCTTATGAACTTACTAAGGAACAGAAAGTTCAGCCCAGGTCTGCAGCCGATTAGAGCTGACGTATGCAAGGTGGGCTTTCTTCACCTCCATCAGATTACAGCCTGAGCATGTGTCTCAGCACATTTTTCCACTTTTCTGTATGGCTTGTCCCTTCTTTACTGCCAATACATGGCTACTATGCATTTTTTGGAATGTGTCCAACTACAATATTGAAGGGTGGGTGCAAAGCAAGAACGTGAATGGAATTGGTCATATTAATTTGCCAATGGTCCCATTTTCTACAATGCTTTTAGTTCAAGTCATTGTGAGTCTTCCTTAAATGACAGCTTTTTGCTCCCTTATAGGACAATCAGATTTATAGTGTCACAAGCAGGTAGATATTGTATATGCAATTGCATTATAGCTTGGGTAAATGGACTTTGAAAAATGTTTATCTCAAAATTCAATAATGTTTGAAAAGCTTCTGTCTGGAATGGTGCCATGTGTGTCTCCATAACAATATGACTAATGGTAGGTTGTTGTGTGTTTTTCTTAAACTATTATTCCAGTTCAAGAAGTGTTATCTTTTCAGTCTCTTTGTGTGTATATATGTGGAGTGCTGTATAAATATACACATATATCTATATATCAATTTTGATAGTGATAGCAATAGTGATATAGCTATCAATATAGATGTAGACATAGTGCTGTCTCCCAAACAGGTTTTCCAAAAATAGTGTTTTGCAGTCATCAATCAGGAATGTTGATTATATTTAAGCAATAATGAAACTACACAGGGAGAAGAAGCAGCTGCCTACAAGAAAGTAGTGGCATCAATTGTGTCTTTATAATCCAAGTCCTTCCTTCCTGCAAAACACCCCTCAAGTCACAGAAGGGTGCAGGATAGGAATCTAGAGGAAGGTTTTTTCTACTTGCTGCGATGTACCCATACCTGGGCTAAAACTGACATATAGGCAGACCACCCCCCTGTCAAGGGAAGCCATTACAAAATAAGAACTTTTGTTTAAAAGTGTCTTCTGTGCTAGCAGACAGTATAAAACAAGAGTTGAAATATATTAGAGGGCCACTTCAACTTTTGTGGCAGGTTCATTTCCTGATAGTGTTAGCTAACACTATGCTGTCTGTGGTGTCAGCGTACTATGCATATTAGGGTGTTTTGAATCTCGCCTAACACTGCTGTTAAAGCAAAGGGTTCTACCAGTTTATACATTCATAGCGTATAACTGAGAGATGATTTTCCCTCTCAGTGAAAAGCCCTGATTTAGCATAAAATCTTAAGCCTAAGATCTGTTGGGAAGTTATACTTCCACCTACTGTTGCTGCATATGAAGAAAAGCATATGGTATGAGGCTAAGAGGACAAATATATTCGTTCAGGAAAAAGAACTTACAGAAAATACGACAAGAAATTAATGACAAACCTTAACACAGTTTTTTAACTTTCTGCAGCACAGTTCTTATTCCTCTCAATGACCATCTTGACTAATATAAGACAGACTGGGATACATCACCACCTAAGAGCATTCAATAAAATGAGACAATGTGTTAAAATGGCCTTAATGATCAGCTTTGCCCATTACTCGATCTTGGCGATACTGTGTACAAGTTAGTAGGAAACTGGATCAGCTTAAGAAGCACACTGGTGCAAGCAGTTCTAAAGTGCCCGAAATGTCCAAAGCAATTACGGCCCTCACACCTATGACCCCCATAGTGACAAACATAGGAGGCTGATAATGAAACTCCAGTCTTCCCTCTGCTGCAAGAGCATCACTCGTTGTGGGTAGGCACAGTGCTCTTAAGGCCTATTGGACTGGATATACAACAGAGCATATCAAAGTTATTAAATTCACCATTGAACTGAAGAATATGGCTAACTTTTGTCTGCAAATTAGTTGTTTAAGTATCAACAGTTCCTAAACATTCTCATCCCCCAGCTTATTTCTGTGTGACAAAATAATACACATTTACTTTTCCTGACTATATACATTTATATGCTTTTTTCTTGTGTTATTCTTCTTAACTTCTCCCTAGGTATAAAGGATTTGCTACAGATTCAACAACTGCATTAGTGATTGGCCTCCTCTTCTTTATTATTCCAGCAAAAACATTGTCTAGGACTTCAAATGGAGAAAACAGTTGAGTATATTTTGATGTGGCTTTTGCTACAATAAGTTATTTAAAACTCAACCATAAATATTATTCAATGTATTTGTTAGAATACTGTTGTTAAATACTAAAGTCCAGCAAGTTTTTAAGTCAAAAGAAAACATGGACGGTGGAAGTGCTTTATAGAGTCTAAATTAAACATCCATCCATAATGCCAGAAACTTGAACACAAGGCTGCTTGGAAGTTTCTGACAATAAGAAATCAAAATGAGCTATGGATTAAAAAAGGAAAAAGAAAGAAAAAGAAATTGCTTGTTTCATTTCAGTATCCAGAATAAGTGAAGACTATACAGTAAAAATAGAACAATTCAAGAAAAGTTCAGGAAATAAGATTACTAAAATTTATGATTTTGCTCCATTGCTTACATGGCAAAGAAGTTCTGAATTTGAACAACACTGAATGTTGCTTTCTATGCTACCTGATACCACACTTTTGTACGTGTCTTATACTTGAACTGCTTTGGGTTTACATAACTGACAGGATAAAGGGTCTTCAAAGGGATACAGATGTAGAAGTTTCTGAATACTTTAAGACTTAGGTGCACTAATGAAACAATACAATAATGAAATGGTGGGATCCATCTTACCTTTTTCTTTGGATGCTTACAATGTATCTGTCTACAACAAAACCCATAATTGGGCTGTCTTTATTTTCAGTGCAAACAAAGGCATCCAGGGAAAATTACTTGCACCTTAACAGGAATATCTAAAATAGGTCCAAAAAATCACTTCCCAGACTTGCCCATTTTTCTCTAAGAATATGAAAGGGAACCCATGCGACAGTTCATATGTAGATGTTTTAAGTCAACTGAGATGAATTCCGCCCAATATACCTTTGGGGATTTTTTTCTTACTCCATAGTCCAATTTTACCACCTTCATACAGGATGATATCTTACTGGGCTGTAAAACCTGCCTGGCCTAGAAATCAATGGCAATGCTTATGTGATGTAAGCAGCAAAGAGCTAGCAGTATATAGGAACATGCTATTTACAGCACACTAGAATCAATGGAAACAACCTTTCTGTTGATTTTAACAGGCTTTGGATCAAGTTACCGGGATGGGTTTGGGGTTGTTTTTGAAAATGTTACTGCTGATTTAAGGTAACCTACACAATTCCACATGGTAAATGAATCTATTTTCGTTTAAATTTTTCCTCTTAAAAAGGAATTTACCTTGATTAAAGTATGCCTCAGGCTTGACCTCTTCATGCATTCAGCTCTGCTACTGAAATCAGTGAAATCTGGGGGTTCACAGAGAGTGCAATATCAGGATTTAAATGAGTCTATGTGAAACAACGTGCTCAGCAGTCTGTCTAAATAGAGCAGATTTATTGAATAAATTAATCATAGTGATATCCTATAGCTATCTTCCACATAAAGAAGGAGGGGAGAGGGATCAATGCTCCGCTGGTGGAAACTGTTGTAGCTCTATGGACTTCAAGCTGTGACAGTTTATGCTAGCTAAGGATCTGTCCCAGGAAGTGCAGGTTGTTCATGTCAAAGACTTTAATCATATTATAATGATGAAATTTCCAAAGTGTTTCCTGAGAGAGATTATTTCAAGACGTTTTTCAATCCGTTTCTTAAATATTGGTGGGGGTTTTTTTATTATTTTTTTTCTCTAGCTGTTTTTGGTTACACTCCACTGATTACTTGGAAGGAATTTCAGTCATGCATGCCCTGGGAAATAGCTATTCTTGTTGGTGGCGGGTTTGCACTGGCAGACGGCTGTGAGGTAATGCAATTTATAGAAGATACTGATCAATTATCATGACCCACACCAGGAACAATTCAGACATGCAGTGGATTCAAGGTTATTCTCTTATTTTAACAAGTAATTTTGTAGCAATATTGAATATGATAAATGTGAAGAATATTCAAGAAGTTCAGAAAGGAGGATTAAAAAGAAGGAGTTTTCTCTGTCTTCAAAGACTATGCACAGTGATGACTGCTGTTTGTTATTTGTTTTAATCTAAGCGTAATGGTGGTGGGAGTTGTGCAGACACACTGTTTCCAAAGCTGTATGATTAATGTCCCATGTCACTGAGGTAACTCCCCCATAATGTTGATCTCTGCTGGCTACTCAAGTAAATCAAGCAGGATTTGACCCACACTCTGCTTGTGAACCCTGATGCATGCAGATTAAAATTTTCTGAGGATATCTTCTTAAAATTCTCTAAGGAATAAATATAAATAAATAGCATAATGTTTGCATGGGTTCCTATAGGACAAGGGTGCAATTAGAACAATGTGCTTAAAGCATGTGGAAGGAACATGGGAAATATTTCATATCCAGTTTTTCTCTTTTACACAAATACTTCACAATTAACAGATGAGTAAATTCTTGTTCTACACCTTTTATTAAATTTCATTTTTAGTGATTTGTATAACATAATCGTGTTGTCATATTCCTTATGCAGGTTTCAAATCTGTCTGCCTGGGTAGGAAATAAATTGACCCCTCTAGGATCATTACCCTTGTGGCTGATTATCCTGATATCATGCCTTATTGTCACTTCAGTAACAGAAGTGGCTAGCAATCCAGCTACCATCACAATATTTTTGCCTATACTATCTCCTTTGGTGAGTATAATAGAGGCTGTTTTTAACCAGAATGTGCTCTACCACCCATTTAAAAATAAAACTGGTCAAAGAAGCAGTTTTAAAAAAGTCTCCATAAAATAGTTCGTGCAATAGTACCGTGTTGTGCATTGGTGAGCTGATGGTCTGGGGGATTTCTTACAGGAGACGCTGAAAATTCTGTAAAGTTCAGAGTTCCATGCTTAAGAACTGAAGCTCTTATTCCTATTTGAAAATAATGGAATCATTTAAAAGGACAGCACTCTCACAGTGTTTCATCAGGACCACATTTTTGACAAAAATATCCAACTGTAACATTCCAGCTACCATCAAAGAGAAGAGAGGACTGATAGAAGGGCTTTATATGTACTTCTCATTTCTTCTCTTCTCAGTCCTGCCCTCTCTTCTCATTGTCTTTATCAAAACACTCAATTCTTTTTTCTTCTTTGAAACTTGCTGTGGTCATCTTCTGGTCTATAGCCTTGAATCCCTCCTGCATATTATATACAAATTCAACCCTAACGTCTTTCTCACAGTGTTTTGTTTTTGATGCTTGCCCTGTGTCCACACTCTTTGAAAGAATCTTTTATTTTATGGATTTGCCTAAGATTAGAAAGAAATTAGCTCAGAATTTAAAGTTCATTAGCTATTCTTTATTAGAAGCACCCTTGCTCCCCTGAAATAATTTTAAACAGGAGCTATTGGAAAAGATTGTTTGTGCTATTTAAACTGTTGGTTCAGTTCACAGTTCACTTGTGTTAATGTAATACGTTTGTATTTGATGTGTTTCATTTGGCAAATGAATTTCCTGACAGCTGTTCTTTCTGTTTTATTTTACTTTCTGACAGGCTGAAGCCATTCACGTGAACCCACTTTTTATTTTGATACCTACCACCCTGTGTACCTCCTTTGCATTCCTGCTGCCAGTAGCAAACCCAGCCAATGCCATTGTATTTTCATATGGTCATTTAACTATTATGGACATGGTGAGTTCTAAGCAAAACTCCCTCAAACGTTCTGATAATCACTCTGGAACATTAATGTCTAATTTTTACCATTTTTAAAAACTTTTTTCAGAGTCCTGATATTAGTCTCTGCTTTGCTTTTTCCCTTTCTTTAGGTGAAAGCAGGTTTGGGCATTAACATCATCGGAGTTGCTGTAGTTATGCTTGGAATTATGACGTGGATAGTGCCTATATTTGATCTCTATACTTATCCAAGTTGGGCACCAATCATTTCTTCAACAAATAACACCGGGCTTTAAAAAAAAAAAAAAAAAAAAAAAATCAGGGAATTGATTTGGTTTGGTTTTGATTCTTTTCTTTTCCACTGTCATGTGGTGAGTTATTTAAGATGCTGTTTATCACCATGAAAATAGGGATTCACATCACTGTAAATGCTGTATCTCACAGTCCCAGAGACTGATGATCTGGTCTGAGAGCCTAATCAGGAAGAATGCTAGACCTTTCAAGTATCATCAAGTTAGAGCAAGTTTCTAATCTAGTTCAGCTGTTTTGAGTTTTTATATCTTCATGTTATGAAGGAACATCTGTGAACGTGTATAGCCATTATCACTGACAGTTTGCCCTGTTTTTAGGGTAGTGGAATAATGGTGTTTAGTTTCTATTATTTCGAATATCTATTCTTACTATTATCCATAGCAGCATTTGGGTTTTGCCTAAGAACATATTGGTTTTCTGTTTTCTAGATTCAAACGTTGTTTGAAATGGTGTTGATCACAAACAAAACATCAGGTTGGGGATTGTCTTGAACATACAGTTTACAGACCTGTCAAAAATGCGCAAAAAATGGAGGAGAGCAGCGCAGCCACTTTCACAGCACTTTATGTGTTAAGCATCTTGTAATCTGGAAGGACAATTGTAATACTAATTAAGCATATGTTTAAAGCCTACCTCCTTCCAGGACCTCACTGAATGAAACAAGTTGTTGAAGTTATATGCGTTGTCTAGTATTGCCCTGGATAGACATGCTTTCTGAATTGATCTATGTGAATGGAGGCTAAACTATTACCATACTTCTCTGGCAAAGCTAGAGAAGTATCCTCGTGATGAATTAAAGTGCCAGATAAAGTGCTGAAGATTTAACACTCAATCCATCAATCGAGTTTATAGTGCCTCTTCAGCAGGAAGTGCATGCTCTCTACAGGACAGGTGGCAGTTTAAGGTTTCTAGGCTGTATTAATGTTAGAAACACAAAAAGTGCAATGTAGTCAGAAAGGAAGTCTGCAGTTCAAAGATAGGTTTAAATAGAGATGTTTTATGTTGCTGTTATATGTTTTTCATAGTAAAAACAACAACATTCTTCTTTCAAAATATTGGGAAGACCTGTGACAATTTGCAAAGAAAGTTCAGTTGTTAGTCTGAATCGAAGCTGTAGGTGTTAGCTAGGGCCACCTCTTGGGGCACCATTACAGTAGATGTAAACATTAATCTGTTTTTACAGATAGTACAAATTATCCATTTTTTTCCTACCCCAGAGCAATCTTTTGTTTTTTGATTAGATGGTTTACATTTATTTCTGATGGTGCTTATTTAGAGTTGATATATCAGCCATGATTTCTACAATGCCAGAATACAGTGTATAGAATTTTTACAGTGTGTAGTTTACTAATGCCTTAATAGCTAATAGCTAGGTCTTAAATTATATTGTACTGTGTCTTCCAAGAAGGATGTGTAGGACAGAAACAAGGAATCCATGGTTTATGCAGTGCTTTGACCCTGAAGGCACAGAGGGGGAGCCAGCTGACAGAGGGCTCTTACTTTAAAGTTCCTAGGTATCGCCTGTCTGATTGTGTTGGTAATTGCAAGAGCATTCAAGAATAATGGAAACCACTGAAGCTGAAGCTCAGTGTGTGCTGCATTTTTTTTTTTTTTGTCTTATTCATAGGATCACAGACAATATAGTAAGAAAGACCATTTTGTCTGAACTCTTACATAATGCAGACTACAGAATTTCCCTAAACTGAGTCGTTTTATAGCATCTGACAGAATAATAAAGTACTTTAGTGAACAAGAAATTATTTCACAAAGGATGCACTTTTAAAAGCTATTTTCACAACAGTCTGCATATGCAGTGAATAATTTGCAAGGAGAGAAAGAAAGTATTTGTAAAGAAAAGAAAGCTGAAGTCATTTGTTGTGCCATATGTTTTTATAGCAGTTATCAAAAATGAAATGCAGAGTTATAAATAAACTGACTTCTGTGACCAGCATTTTAATTGTCATAATATGATAAATTAGTGACAAAAATGAAATGAACAAGCATGAGGTTCTTGACAGATTGTATCCTACATGTAAACCAGTCATGAGTAAATGAGTTGGTAGTAGTGGGAAGGCAGTGTTTCACCAGTGTTTATTTTTTTCTTGTTTTGCTTGAAGTTTCGGGAAGAGTCAGACAAACTCTTTGAACTGAAACTGATATTACTGCTAGTTTATTTTTAAAGCTTTTAAGAATGTTGTTAGTTAAAATGAAGAACTCTGCAGTGCAGAGGCAAATATTGATTGGAATTCACCCAAAAGGGTTAAAAGGGAAGAAAAAGAGAAGCATAAAATGCTTGGCTGTCTGGGTACCTATTGGATGGATTTGGCTTTGACTGTGTGCACAGGGCACCATGCCCACTGCAAGCAGAAAATGAACTCTTTCTGTGTCACTATTAGATTCATTGCTATGTCCAGAGTTCGTGAATATTGTAGCAAATGGTAGAAATGCATCTGTAATTGTTTTAAGAGCTGATTAATATATGATGAGAACATTAACTATTTGTAAGTTACTGTGTGCATTATTTTCATATAAAATGGTGTATTTGTTTTCTTTTTCTCAGATAAGTCTAATTAGACTATTGTATTAGTACGTAAGTAATATTTATGACATACTATTTATTCGTGGTCCCATTCCTGCTGAATTAAATGATGGTTTTGCCATGTACTTCCGTAGGGGAGATGTATCAGGTCTTTGTTCTTTTTTAAGGTTGTGCTACATTTAGTGTATTTTCACTTTGCTTTTGGAAGTTGTGCTTTCAGATTACCAGAAACTAAGAACAAAACTGTACAAAAGAAGTACATCAAGGAAAAAGCTTCTGCATTTTTTTTTATTGTGCAGATGAGTCAGATCAATCTTGCAGTGTAAATTCCTTTACGTACTTTTAAAATAAAGTATCTGTGTTTGTTTACTTCATGGGTCTTGCTAGTTTAAGGGCAACCAGGCCTACAGCTTGAGGACTGGCTAAGGAGCATTCAGCACTGTAGTTAAAAGGTAAAGAGAAGAAAAATGCCTTCTACCCTCATCCTTATAGTTTTTTGGTTAGTCTTAGATACCAAGCCAGTTCTCATATTAGTTACAACAATTTAAAGACTGTTGTATCTTATGTATTGCTGCTGAAAGCCCCTGAAAGCTCTTACCGCTGTTACCAGTGTCTTCCTGCCCCTCTCTCCTTGTCCTCCTTGGCAGTAAGCAGCAGGATGCCAACTGCCCGGACGGTGACATCCTGCACCCCAGAGCTCCTCGGTCCCTAGGAGATACTCCAGCAGTCAGATCTGCACAGATTTCAAATTACATTGCAGCTATTAATCACTTATTCTACCTGATGGCCTGGCGCATCATTAAGAATTCCCGAATTACTACAGCTCAGGATCATCAAAAATATCAACAATTAATGCTCTGAGAAGTTATCAGCCTAGTCCTTTGCATGTGCAAAATGATTTATGTTTTTTAATGCCTATGTACTGAACTCCTTGTCAGTGCTATTCATTGATACTTTTGCCCTGTGTTCTTGGAAGCTGTTTTATGTTATTTTACCTGTGTGATGTTCAATTCTGGCATGATTTTTCTTTACAATACTAATTTCCCAAATGCTATACAGTCAGGCATGTATTTAGTGATAATTTAACACAGGATCTAAAACTGTGGTCTGTTAAGAAAGGTTGTCTTTATTAAAAGACAAAAAAAAACCCATGAGATTTCTTAAACTTTTTTTTATTGCTATAATATCTCAACACCTAAGAAGAGTACCAGCTGAGAATAATTTAAGCTTACTTGGTATCAGAAAAGTTCACGTCTAAAAGAACTGGAAGAGGAGAAAGGCCTTTTAGTTTTATGAAGCAATTGAAATAAAAATACTGCTCTCTGCTAGGTTTCCTCTACAAACACAACATAAAGATATTACGGTCTAACTGTTTGGTACTTCATTGTAAAATCAGAAAGCAATGTGCATGCCTATGCAAAATAGTCCCTGAGTACCCAGTACTTGATTCAGTGCCCCTTGGAGTTGGAGAGAGTCTTTTTAGAGCAGGGTGCTGGGGCAGGCCCACAAGGATGACAGGACGAGTCACTTCCAGCCCTTTCCCTTGGACAGTCATTTGACAAAAGGCCTCAGGTTCTGCTGCATTCACATGCTGCATGTGGAAACTTAGGTGACGAGCTCCAGGAGTGGGATTTGTTTGCCAAAACTCCTGTGCAAAATAGGATAAAAGCTAAGTTACCACATAGAGACTAAAATGCCAGCATGTTGATACACCTAAAACACTCAAAAGAAAGTGCTAAGAAGTGTGCACCTGAAATTCTGTTCTCAAGCATCCATCCAAGAGAGCTCCATGGTGTCTTTGTGAAACCTGCTTCCTTTGCTTAGAGATTTTTATTTCTCATCTTCCAACATCCTCTATTAACACAGGAAATTTGAAAACCTCTATCATGATCTCTCCTCAACTCCAGAGCTTTTACCTCCTGGAGCACAGGCTATAATATATACTCTCCACCTGACAGACTCTGTAGCCAAGAAAACAAAATTTGTGAGCCCCAGGAGGGTAGCTGTAACCCCATGGCTGTGAGGGAAAGGCTGGGGGGCCTCCTGTATTGTTTCAGCTGCCTGATGTTAGGCAACCATCTAGTGCAAGCTGGAAAGGCAGCTGGGACCACAACTGCACTTGTGCTCTCTCCCGCTTATGCCCCCTAAGGTGTCAGAGGGCATGTGATGCTTGCTTTGCTTGCTCTCTGTATGAACTTCGTGACTTGCCTTGTTGCACAGCAGCTCAGTGGCAACAGGAGGGAGGAGAAACCTTCTACCCTGTGCAGCCGAGGGCGAGAATGCCTTGCTGTAGCCAGTTCTTAGCCCCATGCCCCACAGAGCAACATGGGCTAATTCAGAGACAAATTTGGAGATGCCTGAATTAGGAATCATTCTGAACAGTTTTGGAGAATAATTTCATACTTCCAGTGCTAAGCAGAGAGTCAGGTTCCTGGATTTTATACAATATAGGCATTTGGGTAAGTAAGCATGCAAAAAGAAATCCAAAACAAGCCCAAAAAATAGAGAAGTGGGTCCTTTAGCTCAGGTGGTTCATGATCCACTGGGATTGATTGGGGTAAGAGACTCAGCCTTTACAGTACACAAAGCATCACTGAGATACACTGTTCTTCACCCTGCATATTGTAATTCGCACTATGTGATGTCCATCTTCATTTGTGCACATCGTGAATGTAGCCAGTAAAGCAAAGTGATAAAGTGACAAGCATATCTGCTAAGACTACACAACATAAGCATTCCAGGCATGCGTAACTGAGCCACAAACATTTGATAGTTTTTGCTGTTTGGCTCAGCAGAGGTATCTCTAAACAGAATAAGTGTCTTGTTTATTGTGTCACTATCTTGAATGCATAACAAATGACAAAAACATCTCTACTCTCCTAGATGAGTTCACTGAACAATTGTCTTTTATCAGACTTTTCTCTTGTCTTGGAAGACTCCTTATCATTGTGAAGAAGTGAAAAAAGAAAAGAAAAAGAAAAGAAAGAAAAGAAATGAAAAGGAAAAGGGAAAGAGGAAGGAAGGAAGGAAAGGAAGGGACAGAGTCAGAGAGATAGAGAAGTACAGATAGGTAGAGAGAGAGATACAGAAGCTAACCTAAAATCTGCAGTTCAGACTCTCACCCTCTAAAACTGGTAATGATCCGTGTACAAGACTGACAACCTTTGCTGACACCTTTCATGGGCTTGAAAAGTTCAGTTTGCATAATATAGAAAACCATGTGCCAGCTAGTGCTTTCTTTAGATGCTATTATAATGCATCAGAGCAGAAGGAAATGGATGGCATAGATAGTACCATGATTTTCCCTGCTCATACTGTGAAAGCAGATGGAGTTTTGTGCCCATTATGAACAATTCTTCAATTCCAATCAGCCATTAACCCTTTCCTGGTTGCACTGCATAATTTCAATGTAGTAATTATAGTTTTTGTGATTTAGGCAATATCTTATGAATATTTTTAAACACCACTCTTGAAATTCTTAGGTGTGGGGTCCACTTCCTATAATTGTGGATTATTACTAAGACCTTATAATCAGAGCCAAACTTCCCAGTGCCATCCTGTAGCCATGTATACCCTCACTGTTAAGTCTTACTGGACTTCCAGGATGATTTTACAGACCACATTGTCGCGGTCCGCGGGAGTGACGGGAAAGAATCATACGCATTCACAGAATGCAGGTTCAATTCCATCTTTATTCAGCAATTTGCCCATTTTATAAGTACAAGTATTCGGCGCTCTGGCCCTTGATTTGTGGTTCATGCAGATTATGTCACAGGTAGCCAATCATGGCACCGATCACGCACACAGCGGTCATGCCTTGTACCTTGCTGCTTGTTTAGCAAAGCTGTCTAGCCCTTAACCTTGGTTCCCACTGGCTTCTGCTAGCTTATCTGTACTTTCTCAGGATGTATCATTCCCAGCTGCACCAGTGTCCTTGGTAAAACTACTTCAAAGCACGTAGCAGTGGCTACAGCCTGAGGCCTAAGGCTTCAGCAAATTTAGCTACTAATGCTAAGCAAGTTGTGCTAAGCAATTAATCCTAAACAGTGTTAGTTCCATGCTCTATATCTCATATAGATTATTGTTCTGAAACACCACAAGGGCCCCAACACCACATGCATAAGATGAGCCATATTATGCATGAGACTGACATGGTCAATGAGAGCTGCAACAGAAAGTTGTGAAGAATATGGGAATTTTCTGCTTCTGCATCACAGTCATGACTGAACTAAATCACAGGAACTCTAAACCCTCTCTTAGTTAATGGGAGATGAAAATTTCCATCCACTCTCTAATTCTCCTTCAAAGCTGACAAAGCACAGGACTGGACAGTAGATCTTGGTCCAGACAAGATATGTTGACTATACTGATCCCTCAAACTTTATCACAAGAAAAGTTAGCTACATGTTAGCCAGATCCTAGCCCAACCTCTCCCCAAAGATTAGAATTCTCCTCTAGTCTTGGACTACTGTTCTTGGTAAAGCTCTCAAGATGGTCTTGTGGCAGTGGATGCCACTACAAGCACCTTGCCATCCAAGAAGATGTAAGTAATCTGGTGACAGTCTCAATCTAATTCAACATCTGCAACAAGTTCCAGAATGAAACTCTCCTTAGGACTTCTTGGGTCTTATCCTTGTCCACATCTGAGAAATGCCAAGCTATGTCTGATGTGAATCCACCGTGACATTTTCATGACAAGTAGTTAGCAGAAAAAATAATAATAATAAAAAAATCAATAGGGTTAATCACTGCTAGCCACTGTAGTTTGGTGAGTCTTTTAGGTTAGCAAAGCAAATGAAAGTAAAAAGCTTTTTGAGAAACTGGTGTCAGACAACTTTAATGGAAGATGTGAACTATTTAGCAGTGGATTAGAGCTATAGAAAACCACATTTTTTTTACTCATATGAATAGTTCAAATGAATCAGTTTCAACACTGCTGTAAGCCCTTTCAAAGTGATTACCTAAGATTGTGAGTCACATTCTGCAGAAATCCACTTGTAAATAAAATTCATATACTTTTCCTACATAAATAAAATCTGCTCACTTGATAATGGCTGCAAATTAAATAGAACTGTTTCCCAAGACATACATTCCCCTAGGACAAAATGATGCATCTCAGCAGGACCAACCAATACATTGCCAGCATTATATTGGCTTCTTTCTTAATTGTGAACATAGCTAAAGATTGATTGGAATGAGGAACTGATCTGGGCTTTTTTCATTCCTTTTTCCTGTGGTTATTAAGATCTCAAAGCATAGAAACAGCAAAATGTTTCTGTAGCTACTTGTTACTATCCAAAGGGAAATATTTCTTTGTCACTTCAATTATAGCCAAGACAGCAATGAAACTGTATTAATGATACTTGTAAATGCAAAAATTGTAGTAAAATAATTAAATGAATTAAATTTGGTTAACATACTATTGTTTACAGCTGATGATGCTACTACTAACTTCAGGAGATACCACTCCAGCTAGAAATTAATAGCTAATGAGCAAAGAGATCTGCTTTCAGCTAATTGCCAAGCTTATCTACTGAATCATTCAACAAAGTAGATTTTGGATAACACATTTCAAAAAGCTCCATAATACAAATTCTTACCCCTGTTATGTAATCTAAATCTTCCTTCTATAAATTAATGACATCTCAGCTAGCCTCAGAAGATATGGAGACCAACTGATCACTGGCGCCCTTATAGGGTTATTTTTTACACATATACTTAGAGCTGCTATCCTGTCCCTTACTCAGACTTCTGTTTTCTAGACTAAACAAATAAGCTGTCTTCTTTATACTCCTGGGTACAACGTTAGTGGCCAGGCATGGGTAGAGAAATCAAGCATGTGCAAAGAGACAATCTATCTCACACATGGTGAGTGAGTCTGATTAGCTGTACAGCGCATGTCATCTGTCTATGGTGACAGTAGCTCCTTTTTGAAATTCAGTAGCCTGAGGTCCTGGGCGTCCAGAAGAATTGCCACAAAAATATGGGCAAAGGCATGTGTTTTTCAAGCAAAATGCAGGTATTTAACTGATAGAGGAAATCTTTCAGTAGGATGTCTGGCTGATGGGTCTTTCAACACTGACTACTTTGCATTGCTAAATTACCTCAGTTCTTTCCACCTTATAATAATTAGTTTCTAAACATTTTATCATTTTTATATCCTCTTCTGGACATTCAACAGTATGGCCACATCCCTCCTGAACAGCGGTGCCTTCTCTGTGGATGCCATTACTATAGACAGTTAGATAAGGTTAGCTAAGGCCACATCAGTTCTGTGTACGATACGATAATTACTTTCATAGTTTTAAATGTCACATTTCTGTTCATGCCTCCCAAAGGGAAGTTTGCTTTTTTTTTTTTTTTTTGCCTTTTGGAAGATCATCTTGCTCTGTTTGTGATTTGCTACAGACCTTGAACTTTTTCTATCCTACTGCTGCCCAGGTAAGTGGTTCCCATTTTGTATTTGTCCATTTGGTGTTGCCTTCTTAAACATAGGTCTCTGTACTTATCATAACTGAAGGAATATTTTTGATCTCAGAGCCTTTATCCAATTTAGACAGTTTTGGATTCTAAACCTGTCTCCAAAGTGCTCACAACCCATAATACATAGGTGTTACCAGCAGATTTTACTACAGCATTCTGTTATACGTGCTCTAAATCACAGAAAAAAAACAGATGATGTTGCTGGACCCAGGACATCCTCCTAGGTAACCCGCTTGATACATCCTTTCGGTTATTTGGCAGTTGACCATTGTTTTCTGAATACAGATTTTGAATACAGATGTATGCCTGTAATATACACTTTTCACATAGGTCATATATCCTTAATTTGATTAGGAGAATGTCATGGAATGAAAAAGACTTTCTAAAACCAAGATACATAACTTTAATTTCTTCCCCATCCATTAGACCAGTCAAAGTCCGGTGTACACTTCCTCAAGTATGGTCATGACACGCCACAGAGCACATTCCCCAGTAGCCACTGGAGTCGCTGCGTTGGCTGAGTCAGAGGCTTCGACACAGAGAGACCCTCTGACAGCAGATGCAGCTCTACAGGTCTCAGGCTGCAGGGAGCGCTTGGGGCCTCTCTGGGAGGCCTGAGCTGACAGACAACTCTCCTGCAGGAGATGTGCTGATGTTGACGAGCTGTGTCGTCAGGTAAGGGAGTTATGGAAGGAAGGCAGTAGGCTGAGTAGCATCAGAGAGGATGAGCAGGAGATAGACAGGGTATTCTCGGAGACTGTACAGCTCCAGGAGTCTCAAGCCCCCACAGCAGTGGAGTTGCCGGAGGGCTCTGTGCCGTGTGAAGTACACTGTACATAACACCGTAGAAGAAGGCTGGAAACTGGTCACTGCTCGTGGGAGGAGAAAGGCTCCTACTCCTCCCAAAGACTTGCAGCTGAAGAACAGGTTTAGTGCCCTCCAGGATGAGGAGGAGCTGGGCATGGCTGCAAGGGAAGTACCTGGGACAACAGACCCTGTGCCCTGCCGGAACGCTCGGAAAAAGCGGCAGGTGATTGTTGTGGGGGACTCCCTGCTGCAGGGGACGGAGGCATCTATCTGCCGACCTGACCTCATGTCTAGAGAGGTTTGTGGCCTGCCAGGGGCTCATGAGAAAGATGTCATGGAAAGACTGTCAAGGCTTGTCCATGCTTCGGACTATTACCCACTGCTGCTCTTCCATGTGGGCGCCAATGACACCAAGGGCAAACTGGAGACCATCAAGCAGGATTTC
>NW_020447493.1:89402-89893 GCF_003343035.1 Apteryx rowi | reverse complement strand
GCAAGCCGCAGCATATCACTATTACTACTGTGAGTGCTATCAAGCCTAGTGTTATAAGCCATTTCTAATCAAACCATGACAAGATCCACGCCCCTGTGTTGACTTGTTCCCTGTCAGGAAGGGTCTCTGTCGGCCCCGCCTCGGGGTTGAACGGGATGCAGTAGTGAGCTGCTCTGTGYGCCTGTGCTCATYTCCTCCAGTATGACTCTGCGGTCCCCGGAATCATGAAGCCGGCGATAAACATCAATGCAGCCATGCAGCAGCATCCCGTCTGGCGTTGCCCTGTTCAGGATGGAATCTCACCAAGAATGATTAGTTACACCCCAGACCCTTCCGTACGTGCATTTAAGTCAGGTTTTATGCATTTCATTGGAACCCACCTTATCTGCTCCTCCCGTTTTATCGCGGCATAACCTCTTCCCTGTGATATCAGTTCCCATCCTGTCTCCCACTCCCCTTCCCCTGGGAAGCGGACCTTCACACCTGGACCC